>NW_007081045.1:238554-306918 GCF_000164805.1 Carlito syrichta
ATTTTTTGATTTATTGTAGAGATGAGGTCTCGCTGCCCAGGCGGGTCTCGAACCCGCGGGCTTAGGCAATTCACTCACCTCAGCCTCCCAAAGGCGCGGGATTACAGGCTGAGCCACCGAGCCTGGCTAGATAAAAATTCTTGTATTTCATTTCCTCCTAAAGCAAATGTCTAATTGGCAAAAAGTACTGGTGGTAGTTTTCCTTTTTGAAGAAGAAAGGAGTGATAACTTTCCATAGCTACATGTTTTCAAACTCTCCCAATTACCATAATAATACAAAAAGTCATTGATAGAATTTGGTAAGGTATATAAATCAATTGTATTATAAACTTTTTAAAGTTTTCATTAAAAAAAAGCTATGATATTTGTCTTAAAATAATGACTACTTTTTAAATAGCCCAGTTTTGAAAATATTTATTTTGACTTATGTATAATGCCTACATTTCTAAATTTTATGGATCATTTAAAAAATTCTTTATCAAGCAAATATTAGGTAGAGGACTCTATCCTGGGTGCTAAATGTGCAATGATTAATAAGTCATTGTTGCTTTTCAAAATGAGATTACTTTTTTGTGTGTGAGTCAGAGTTTCACTCTTGTCACCCAGGCTGGAGTGCCGTGGCATGCTCACAGCCACTGCAACCTCGACCTACTGGGGTGAGGCAGTCCTTCCATCTCAGCTTTCCAAGTAGCTGGAACTACAGATGCACACCACCACGCCCAGCTAGTTTTTTGTGATTTATTGTAGAGACCAAGTTGCCCAGGGTGGTCTCGAATCCCTGGGCTCAGGCAATCCTCTCACCTTGCCCTCCAAAGGTGCTGGGATTGCAGGCTGAGCCACCAAGCCCGGCCGAGATTACATTTAAGAGAAAAACCTGTAGACATGAAATATAACTCGAGTATATATAAGAAACTTTAGCAAAGTAAATAGATGATGTATAAATGCACCGGGAAGAGATTGGTTGTGAATATTTTGCTGTTTTAGTTAAACCATGAAAGTGGCATCAAAGACATCAATTAAATGTCAACTGAGGAGATATTTTTGGTTGCAAAGGCAGCCCCCCTTCACGAGTAATTGAGCTCTCAGAGATGAGTGCATAAGGCTATTGCAAGCAAGCAAATCATTCAGTAGTTTAAAGGGGGAAAAAAATTGATCTGTGCTTCAAAGTCATCAGTGTAATCTTCAATTAAACTTGTATCTCAATCAACTTATTTTGGTTGGAATCTACAGTTAACTTTGGTATCCCTAAGACCCATATAATGTTGGTACAAAAATATGCCTACCACATGGTTCTCTAAACAAATATTTGGGAAAAGACTCCCATCAGTACAATAGAATACATCTCTTTGAAAAAAATATTATTTTAAAATATTTCTTTGTGTGGATGTGTATTAGGGTTAATTATATGTCCCAATATGTGCTTGACAAATTAGAATGGATATTTTGAGGGAAAAAAGTATATGCACTTACTTCATTATATTAAATAAAGGAGTTTAATAAGTATTAAGGGGAAAATACATGTTTAAATGAGTGTTCAATGGAAGTAAATTACAAAGGGCAAAATTATCTATTTGACATGCTTACTTAGGAAACTATCTTTTCTAAAAATGTAGAAAAGTTTATAACAAGCTTGAGGGCCATTTGCTGGTTTTAAATAGAAATTTTAAGGGAAAAACTATTACTTGGTTACGAATAATCCTAAAAATTAGAAATCATTATTACTGTTGTGTTCATGGGAAATATAGAATAGTATTAATAACAAAACTCTGATTGCCTTCCTATATAATAATAGGATTTTAATGACCAGGAATTACTAATTTCTTTTCCCACAAGAAAGAATACTAAAAATTCATTTTCCCTTACAACACTGAAAATACACTTCAGTTTGGAATATTATGTGAAATTGTAAGTGAAATGTAAAAATGGAATTAATAAGGATTCATCATGTACCTGATATTGTCCTAAAATATATGCAATTAGGTGATTAGCTTATGTGTTTGTTTTGTTAGAAAAAAGTCTCCATAATAGAAAGTTATTAGATAAATACAGGTTAAGCATCCTGTATCCAATAAAATATAAAATTCAAAACTTTTTGAACACCAACATGACATCACATGTAGAAAATTCCACACCTGACACCTTTGCTTTCTGATGATGCATTAACTTTGCCTTATGCACAAAAGTATTTAAAATACTGTACAAAATTACCTTTAAGCTATGAGTATAAGGTATATATAAAATATAATTAAATTTTGTGTTCAGGTTTAGACTCCATCCCCAAGATATTTCATTATGTGCATTCAAGTATTCCAAAATCTGAAAAATATCAGAATTCAAAAACACTTCTGGTCCTAAGCACTTCAAATAAGGAATACTCAACCTGTAATACACTAACAACTAACTGAAGTGTGAAGTTTGAAATAATATTTAACTTGATCAAAATGATTGTAATTATTGGCATAATCATTAAAAAAGCTACACATTATATATTTTGGTATATTCTATTTTTTTAAGTGCAGAATATCTATCAAAAATTGCCAATATATCAAAATTCTCAAAGGTCCAAGTTTGGTAATATATGTTTATTCAGATTAAATTGAGAATTTTGTTTTCAGGCATTGTGCCTTAACTTAGAAAATAATAAGATGTTGGCATTCGCATACTAACATGCAAATGCCAACAATCAATAGTTGTCATCAATTGGGATTTTAATTCAATGACTTATTCTGTGTTTCCTGTACCAGGCCTTAACAACAATCAGCTATAAAATTGATTATCTTACTCTTCAACAGCATTTTGTTGTTATCAAAGTTTAAATGTAGATTGGCTATGGAGATTTAATGAAAAATGAGAATCTCTGTTTTTGTGAGCTTCATTATAATGATAGATCCACAAATAAATTTAATAAGATTTACAACTCAAACAAGATCCCAGAGAATCATGGGAGTAATAGTCTGCTTTAATTAGCTAAAAGTAAAATCCAGAAAACATAGTGGCTAACTCTCTGGTTTCTTTGCAATGTCTGTAAGTCCTGATTTACATTAGGCTTTTTTATCCTTTTTTTCCCCTCACAGATTTCCCAAAGTAAACGGAGGACACTTAAAAACAGCATTCTTCATAAACTTAGCTTAGCATGTACTTTGCTAATGAACATAGCCAAAAAATTCAGCTAATTTAAATTGTGTAGCCTACACAATTCACTTTACTAGCATGTACTTTGTATGTACTGAATACATTTTGTAAGTGGACATAAAAGCAAAAAGATAAAATTGCATTTATTAATACTAAAAAGATATGCAACAAACATAAACCAAGCAATTACTAAAAAATAAATTAATTATTAAATAATTTTAGTAATAGTACTCAAGAAAAATCTGGAGATGTTCATCACAAAAGACCTAAAAAAGAATAAGCTTAGACAATACATTTTGTGTATACTGATATATTTATTTACAAATTAGTTATAAAATCAATAAAAATGCAAAATGTCATTGTCATGTCTACATTTACCTTTTCCATCTTTCACTCTTCCTATTTTCACTTTTCCACTCCCATTTACATTAGCCACATAACTATGTGCTTCAAATGAACTCTTAGAAAGTCCAGTTCTAAACCCAAAGTCTCTTTTTCTCTCTCAAAAAATAAAAAAAAAAGAAGTGGATTCTGAAGGAACTGTCAAAAAGATTCCAATTTTTTTAGACTCTGTTTGAGTTTTATTAATTTCAACTTTTTTCTTCTAAGAGCACCTTAGTTATCCACTGAAAAGATCTGACTGATGCTTCAATAAATGCATAAACGTTCACTGTTACTTTGATCTACAGGCAAAGAATCATGACATCCCGGGACACATGGGTGATAGCCTTCTTTATGTAATTCTGATGAACTGCATCAAAGTACCATTCAGTTTTGGTTGCTTCAGTAGCAGAAAAATTAGACAGATTGGAAAGAGTTCACAGAAAAAGCAAAAAATGACTAAGAAAATCAACTCAGTGGGGGAAAGAGGATAAAGCACTTGGTCCAGTGACAACCAAAAAGTTACAGGAAAGTATTCAGAAACAATTTAAATACTTTGGGAAAAATTGGGTGGGTAATCTGGTAATAAAAAATAATATGTCAAATAAATATCTATCTTTTTTCCATTTTTATTTTAGATTCAGGGAAGAACATGCACCTGTTTGTTACATGGACATTTTGTGAAGTGGTAGAGATTGGGTCTCAGATGGCCCATTCCCCAGATTGTGAACATTGTGCTAAATGGGTAATTTTTGAATAGGTGATTTGGGATTTTATTAGTTCTGGGAAGGTGAGAGACTCTGCCTTATAGAAAATATACTTTTAAAAAAACGTACATTTTACTTGATAATCATATTCTGGGGGTGTCAGAAATATGTATGCATATTTTAAGAGGTGTTATTTATATATTACTTTTACTTTGTTGTAATCAGAAGTGTCTGGAAACTGATGACAACCACTTTGAACACCTCTTGTAATTGTAGAAGACAAACGTAGCTTGGATTCACATTTTATCAGTACATATCGAGTATTACATTTTTTTTTTTTTTTTTTTGTGAGTTGGCATCTCACTGTGTCGCCCAGATTGGAGTGCAGTGGCACACTCACAGCCACCCCAGCGTCAACCTACTGGGCTCCAGAGATCCTTCCGCCTCAGCCTTCCAAGTAGCCGGAACTACAGGCGCGTGCAGTGCAACCACGTCCAGCTAAGTTTTTTATTTATTGTAGAGAGGAGGTCTCGCCAAGTTGCCCAGGCTGGTCTTGAATCTGCGGGCTCAGGCAATCCACTCGCCTCCCAAAGTGCTGGGCTTACAGGCTGAGTCACTGAGCCCGGCCTGAGTATTACAATTTTAATACAGTTATTTTCCTTTCTAAAAACGTATATACATATTTTGGCACCCTCTGTATACATCCTGAAACCCTTATTACGTGGAAATGAATTCTACAATCAATAATTACTCCAAACTGATGTTTAACAGTAAAAAGTAAGTGATAGTGGTTAAGTGATTTATATAAAAATAACATGTCAAGTAAAACTAGACTATCCATAATAACTCTTCTAATGTGCCAGACACTGTACTAAGACCTTTACGTACGTTGAGTTACTACTCTGTAAGATAAGTATTAATATTTATTATTTCAGTTTTATTGTTGGAGAAACCGAGCAAATGAGAGGAAAAATAACATGCCGAGGTGAATGCCTACTAATAAATAGAGTTAGCACCCAGTCACTGTAGGCTCCAGTGTTTACACTTGTGTCCATCAACTCTGTTGTCTCTCTGGAAACCAGTATAGTTATCCCTTAGTATTCATGAAGGATTAGTCGCAAGACCCCCACCCACACAGCTGAAAATTTATGCATCACTTTTGACTCTCCCTTTTGACCAGAAGCCTTTACAATAACATAGGCAGTCAACATATATTTTTTATGATTGATGTATTATATATTGTCTTTTGTATAATAAAGGAAAGAAAAGAAAATATTCTAAAATTATAAAAATATGTTTATTAATTGGAAGTAGATCATCGTAAAGGTCTTCATTTTTCTGCCTTCACATTGATAGTTTGAGGAGGAGGAGGAAAAGGAGGAGTTGGTTTTGCTGTCTTAGAAGTCCCAGAGTTGGAGGGATAGAAGGGGGAAACAGGAGAAGCAAGCATATTCGGTGTAACTTGTATTTTTAAAAAATTCAGCTCCAAGCGAC
This sequence comes from Carlito syrichta, assembly GCF_000164805.1. Taxonomy (NCBI): domain Eukaryota; kingdom Metazoa; phylum Chordata; class Mammalia; order Primates; family Tarsiidae; genus Carlito; species Carlito syrichta. The sequence goes on from NW_007081045.1 coordinate 244,269, forward strand.
GGCACTGTGAGGCACCACTGTCCTCTGTTTCTCTGCTGCACTGACCTCGACGTCTTTTCTGAGTCCCAGTAGTTTGCAGTCTAGAGATTGGTGAGCCCATTTAATAGAAGAAAATGGAAACTGAAGAGCCAGAGGAAACCTTCCCAACATTGAAACTAATGATGAATTTGGTAAATGCCCTGCAGAAGACATGGAAGAGGAAGAAGCATTTGAAAGACCTAGAAACACCGATGAGGTGGTTGAATTGCACATTCTGCTTCAGAGCAAGAATGCCAGGGCGTGATTGGAAAAGATGGCAAAAATATTAAGACTCTCCATACAGACTACGATATCAGTGCTTCAGTCCCAGACAGCAGTGGCCCTGAGCGCGTATTGTCAGCGCTGATACTGAAACAACTGGAGAAATTCCGAAGATAAGCATCCCTTCCTTGGAAGATGGCCCACCCACTGCAGCCAGCCCGCTTCCACTCGAATCTGATGCTGTTGGAATGCTTAAATTACCAACACGGTAAAAGAAGTTTCTTTGAGAGTTGAGGCTCTTGATTCATCAGGAGGAATGACTGGGGTCCAAGGTACTAAAATCAATGAACTTGGAGAGAACACTCAAGCCACAATCAAACTTTTCCAGGAATACTGTCCCCATTCCGCTGACAGAGTCATTCTTATTGAAGGCAAGCCTGATAGGGTTGTGGAGTGCACAAAGATCATCCTTGGTCTTATGTCTGGGTCTCCCAACAAAGGCCATGCATAACCTTATGATCCCAATCTTTACATGAAAGCTATGGCTGTGATGTTTTTGCAATGGCATTTGATGCCGGCTGTGGACGTCCAGTGGGATGCCCGATGCAGGGAGGAGGTGGTTTTGACAGAATGCCCCCGGGTCGGGGTGGGTGTCCTGCGCCTCCTTCTAGAAGAAGTGATGATGACGGATGATGTGAGTCCCCGTCGAGGACCACCGCTACGTCCCCTCGGACGAGGTGGCTAGGATGGTAGCAGAGCTCGGAATCTTCCTCTTCCTCCGCCATCACCCCCTCGAGGAGGAAACCTAAAGGCCTGTGACAGAAGAGGAAGGCAGGGAGACCGATACAATGGCTTGGCTACTTTCATCGCTAATGAAACTTAGGAGCCTGCAGTAGATACGTGGAATGCATCACAATGGCAGATGACTTACGAACCGCAAGGCAGCTCTTTTTTTTTTTGAGTTGGAATCTCACTCGGTCGCCCAGACTGGAGGGCAGTGGCCGCTCCTGGCCACCGCAGCCTGGACCTGCTGGACTCCGGCGATCCTCCCGCCTCAACCTTCCAGGTAGCTGGAATTACAGGCAGGCGCTATCATGCCCGGCTGATTCTTTGATTTATTGTAGAGATGAGGTCTCGCTGCCCAGGCGGGTCTCGAACCCGTGGGCTCAGGCAATCCACTCACCTCAGCTTCCCAAAGACGCGGGATTACAGGCTGAGCCTGTGATAATAGGATTATTCCCATGCAGGAGGTCGTGGCTCATAGGATCATCTTGGTGGATCTAGTATGGATACTCGAGTAACTACTCCCAAAGATTTGGTTGGATCTATTGGCAAAGGTGGTCAGAGGTTAAACAAATCGTCGTGAATAAGAAGCTTCCATCAAAATTGATGAGGCTTTTGAAGGATCCAAATTTCGGATCATTACCATTGCAGAACACCCGACCCGATACCAAATGCACTATGTTTCCTGGAGAACAGTGTGAAGCAGAATTCTGGAAAGTTTTTCTAAGACGTACTGAACGCATCCCATATTTTTTGTTTTATCGGCTTCTGTTTAAAAGGTTAACATTCCTCTGCTTCATAATTGTTCTGCTTTTGAGGGGCAGTGAAATCTCCATTCACCAGATGTAATTTATAATTCTTTACAAACAAGATTGGGGAGAGGGAAGAGTGTGCAAAAACTAACACTGAAATTTTGAAACAGCAGCTGAGCGAATGGATTTTATTTTTCTTCATTGTTGGTGGTTTGCAAAATGTAATTATTGTGAACACCTTGCTGTGTGATCACTGTGATATCTTGGGGAGGGGGAGGTGACAAGGAAGAAAAGTAACAATAATCCACGTCCGTCGCATCTGTTCAGAGAGGTGTGCAAAATGTGCTGCTCTTTTTGTAAGAAACGTTTTATGATTTTTAAAATAAATTTAGTGATCAAAAAAATCCATATATAAGTGGATTGTGCAGTTCAACCTGTGTTGTTCAAGGGTCAGCTGTATTTGCACATAACATACATAAATCTTCTCATATACTTTAAATCCATATTAATTTATAATACCTAGCACAAAATAAATCTAGATAAAAGTTGTTATACAATATTTTTATTAGTATCATTTTTATTGTAGCATTGCTATTTTTTATTGCTTTTATTTTCTGAAGACTTTTGATTCACAGTCGGTTGAATCTGTGGATGTAGAATGAACAGATAGAAAGGGCCAACTGCACCTCTCTAAATATATCACATTTACAGTCTAATTTTATACCAACTCACATCTAAATAAGTACTCTCACAACTGAACAGCAAGATAACTGTAGATAAAGATTCTGTAGATTTTTGCTATTTCATATGGTGGGCAATAGCAATGTGTCCCTATTGAGTGACAAAAAGTTTATTACAAATTGAGATGTTCTATAAATAAAAACACATGGATTTGAAATACTTAGAATAACAACAAAAATACAAAATATATTATTAAAGTAATTATAGTGACAATACTTTGAAATGAAAATATTTTGGATATATTGAGCTAAATAAAATATATTATTAAAATTAATCACAATATCTCTCTACTTTTTAAAAGTGGCTATAGAAGCCATGCTCAGTGGCTCAGCCTGTAATCCCGCACTTTGGGAGGCTGAAGTGAGTGGATTGCCTGAGCCCGCAGGTTCAAGACCCACCTGGCAACTTGGTGAGACCTCATCTCTACAATAAATAAAAAATTAGCCGGGTGTGGTAGCGCACGCCTGCAGTTCCAGCTACTTGGAAGGCTGAGGCGGAAGGATTGCCAGAGCTCAGCAGGTCGAGGCTGTAGTGGCTGGGAATGGCCACTGCTCTCAGTCTGGGTGACGGAGTGAGACTCCGACTCAAAAATAAATAAATAAATAATAAAAATAAATAAATAAATAAAAGTGGCTATAGAAAGTTTTTAATGATATATTGTGATTTATATTTGTGATTAACATTACACTTCTATGGGACAGCATTCGTTAGATGAAACTCATGGTCTTTTAAAAAATTTCATTTTATTTATAGAGATGTGGGGTACAAGAAAGGATTAACTACACAAGTAGGCTGCATACAGGTGAAGTTGGGGCCTCCAACAGGCCCTCACTTTCCCTGGTTTGGGACCAGATACCTTTGGTCTTTTCTATTTCAACGTCTATAGTTTAATGGCAATGCTATAAAATAAGGTTTTTTGCAACCTTTCAAAAGAGAATTTTAATTACTATGACTGATTCTGTTGACAAATATGAAGAAAGTATGAGTATATATAAATACATTGTCTATTCCAATTACCACTGGTTTTTTGTGAGTATTCAATACATCTGTAGTCAAAATTAAGTACATTTTCTTTTAGCATTGAGATAGTTTGCAATAAATTTTATGTTCTAATATGTAACAATAAAATAATGTTCTTCTATACCAAATTTTGACCTTGCAATTTAAAAAAATGCAAATTTAGTGTAATCAAGATAATAACTTGCAAATAAAGCCAAAAGTCACAACAAATATCTAGTTCGGGTTTTCATTTGGCCTTCCATCATTCCTTTTACCTATTTCATCTCAGCAATAGAAAAATGCCTCAAACATTAAATATGCAACATTTTATGCAATAATTTTACTCTGCAATTGCCAACTTGTGAAGTACTAAATAATGAAAGAAAATAAAGTTGCCATCCTTTTGGTCCTATGACTTTTAGCTATGTCTAAATTTCAATTAAATATGGAAAATTGAAGGCTGAGTTAACTCTGTTAGTAACTGCTAGTGAATTATGAAGTATTGAAGGTTGCCGAATTTCATATGTCATACTTTGTTTTTACTCAGAATATTATTTTAGTTATTTTCAAATGTCTCCTAATGTGCCTTTAAAATAGCCCAGAATAGTATTATGCATTATATTCATGTTTACAAATAGATTTCAACTTAAATTGGTATTTATGAGCCTTGAGCAATACAGTAATTGAGTTACTGTTGAATTTTTTAAAGTCATAATTTTCTATTAACTATTTTTTAATAGCACAGCTATTTTAATCATGAAAACAAAAGCAATTATTTTTATTCCAGTGTTAAAGGAAAATAGAAACCCAAGTTTAACACAATAAAAATGGATACCATTAAAAAATTATGTACTGTATTCTCGTATTCTCTTTTTTCTCATTTCACATATTAAATCAAAATGTATTCATGTATAGCTGTTCACCTTACAAAAGAAAATAAACCAGACATCATCAAAGTGACATAACATTTTGATGAATATGACAGATGACATCTGATATATTGTAGTTTATGTCTAACAAGGGCACCCTCCTTGTCAGTTATCTTTCATTCTGAGATATAATAATTTTCTACGGTTTTGACATGAAAAAAGAGAAAGGAATATTTACTTGTTAGCAGAATTATGCTAAAGTTTTTATTTATAGTTAAATTTACAGTTTTAAGTTTTATTTGTATCTAAATTCAGTCAACACTTGAAATATGTCATTTGTTAGTTTACCTAAGCAACTGAAAGGTGAGCTACCAGTGAAATTTGGGGTTTATTCTCAGAGATATGATTGCTTATATCTTCGTTAAGCCGAAACCCCAAAGAGTTAGAAATAACTAGAGATCCATATTGTTATACATCCCTGAATATCTGGATGCTACTGTATTTAAAGACTTTTAAAATATAGGTATTTTAAATCAAGAATATATTTCTAGAAGTATACATTTCAAACTATCTTTAGAAATTTTTAGATTCTGGTATCCAGTCCTGAAAAAATTAGTAAATAGGAAACAGAAATGGGCAATTTTTACCCAATAAATTTCATCTTAAGCCCCAATGAGATTAGTTGATAGGTCTATTAATATATAGATTTTTTTCTATTTCTCTCTTTCTCCTTTATTGTAATTTATTTGTTGGTAAACTTGAGTTATTTTCCAAAAGTGTATTCTAAAGTCTGGATTTTGTTTAAGATATCCTTATAATGTTATTCTTGTTTTGCACTTCTTAAAAAAAATACTAGTTGGATCTGGATATTTGATTAGAATTTAGGTTTGAGATTTGGAGCAAGAATACTTATAGGTGTTGTTTTGCTACAAAAGTTTATCTTAAACTTTCTTTTCTTTCTGTAATCTGTTTATTTTTTATTTTGTTTTGTTTTGTTTTGTTTCTGAATAGGAGTCTCATGTTGTCTCCCAGGCTGGAGTGCAGTGGCATGATTATGGCTACCACAGCCTGGACCTGCTGGGCTCAGGTGAGCCTTCTGCCTCAGCCTTCCAAGTAGCTGGGACTACAGGCACAGGCTATGACGCCCAGCTAATTTTTAAAAAATTTTTTGTATAGCCAGGTCTCCCCAAGGTGCCCAGGATGGTCTCAAGTCCATGAGCTCAGGCAGTACTCCTGTCCCTACCTCCCAAAGTGCTAGAATTACAGGCATGAGTCACTGCACTCAGCCCCTGTAATATGTTTAATTAATTCAAATTAACAAGAATCTAATATTCCATAGTATGCTGGAAAGTTTTTTTTTTTTTAAACCAATAATCATATAGATACTCTTAATATCATTTGTATGCATTTATTAAAATATTTACCACTGGGAATCCTAGGAATAAATATGCTTTTACCTCTGCAAGATGTGAAAAGTGATAGACAGTTCTTTTGAGTCAAACTTTGGCACAGTTTATATCAGGGAAGGAAAATATATGTGTGTGTAAACCACAAGGTAATGTCTGGTTAATATACTGAAAAGTCTATCAGATCTATGTATATATTCACTATATTATTGAAGCAGTCTCATTTAACAAATATTTATTAAACCTCTACAATGATCCAGAAGCAGTTCTAGGTGCATCGGGTACACCAGTAAACAAAAAGGACAAAAATCTCAACCTCATTGAGTCAAATTTATATTCTTCAATTTAATCTGCAGTTTTTCTAAATATTTTGTTCTCATTAATAGCTGTGACTTTTTTCTGACAACATGGAAAATACTCATATCTGATTTAGGCATTTTTCTTCTTTTGTTCTTCTCATCTAACAGAGTAGGGAAGTAAATGTTTGAAAAGAAAATCGACTAATAAGGCAGAACTCTTCTTAGTTAGTATGGTCAGAAACACTTAGTAATTGAATATTTTGCTCTAGTGGTAATGATCTGTCCAATAGAGGAATTACTAATTTTAAGGAAATATTCCAACTTTTAAAATGCACTAGCTTGGAAAAATCTTAAGTATACTGACATATTCTAAAACACTTGCAATTTTCAAAGAGTTGCTAAGATTTGTAGAAGTGAAACACAACAGAACTTATTAGAGGATGCAGATGATAGAGATCTTGAAATTGAACTTGTGGACTATTGGCTAAATTCCCTTGTTTGGTGAATTATTTGTATTTCTATTCTTAACAATTTTTAATGGCTTAGAACCATCTGCATACAGCTTTATAGTATATTGATTTAATATGTCTGACTTTTACCTTTAGAAGTTTGGGTTTAATCTGGCGCTGATCTCAAACTGAATGAATTCAATAGCTTCAATTTGGCCGATTTGTCAACATCTCTGGACTACACATTTTTGGTAATAATACAAACTTAGAAACATTTGCTCAGTGAAAACCTGGGATTTGCATAAGTTTACCAAACAACAGTCAAATATTTGACTCAGTCACTTGGCTTTTAACTGTGCTATTAATTTCTTATTTTTATAAATATAATTTCTCAAAATTTGTTTTGAAAAAGAGGAGATATTTTAGTGGAAAACATTAGTCATGAAAAAGGATAAATGGAAGAATTGATCTATTCTTTTCATGTACAGTAATAAATCTGCAACCTAACAATTGAAAGAGCAAATGAATCCAAAAGACATTTACATGTAACTGAGACGCCTGGGTTTTGTTTACATTATCTGGATATTTCTTTCAGTTTTTTACCTGAAAGAATGATTGTCATGGGCAGGCTGTCTTGAGAATATTATCACATACTTGATCATAATCACACAAGTATTAATAAAAATTGTACCACATCCTTATTTTCTGATTACCAGCTCACTACAAATGAGAACAACAAAAAATGTACATCTCATATGCAAAATATCCATCCAGAGATGCAAACTGCTTGCAAAAATTTGGCTTTTATGAGAAAAGATTATTATTTATTACCAAAGTTTTATCTGAATTCATAAAGAGAAAATAGAAATACAAATTACCCAGAAGGCAAGAAAAGTGGAGATTTCTGTGTCTCAGTGCTTAGTAATGTTTAAAGTATTTAGTTTCAATTTTTAGTAAAAAGGATCTCATTGATTAACAATTTGGTAAATTTTAGCATGCCTGTTTAATAATTAACTTGCTCTTCAAAGAGATTTATGAATGCATTTAAGGTTTGTTTGATGTCTATGGATGCATTTTCTATAGACATAAGTAGTAAGCTGACCATTGTTAAAGAAGTCATGCTGTAATAAACGGCTTGCTCTGGAATCTTAAAAAAAAAATTTAAGTCTGAATATTATAACCAAATCTTGAAGGCCAAGTTCTGTGATGTTTACAATATACTTAAGTAAAATTTAAGATTATATAATAATTTTCTTCAGCTTTCTTTACTGATTGCCCAGTTTGAAAAGTATTAACAGGATATTTCACTGCATTTTATGGTTGGTCCTATCTATATTACACAGAGCTAGCACCAAGCATACACTGAATATTTTGTCAGTAGATTTAGCTTGTAATTCTATAGGAAAAGTTAGTGTGTGTGTGGGGGGGGTGTATGTGTATGTGGGTGTATATTCAGTTACTGTAAAAGATTAAAATAAGCCTCTTAATCTGGTATAATCCTTTCATCTGTCCACTTTAGGAATATCAGAATGTTGATAAAAAAACATAATCTGATTAACAGTTTGCAATTAATTGTATCATTACTATTAGATATTATTTTCTCAAATTTTTCTATCTTGCTTTTAAAACAAGGTGAACCAAGGTGTTGGGAAGATGACTGCTGAGCCAGTCAGACTATGCAAGTTCCAGTATGAATGAGTGTGTGAAAAATTTGTGTACTGTCAGTGAATGAGTGGGCATGTGAGGGGCTGACTGAGTGTGAGCTTGGGAGCAAGCGGTCAGGGCTTTCCTGGTGCAGTGGCTGTTGCTGCAGCTGCTCTGTTTGGACTCTAATGATTCCTGAGATGCAGAAGATGAGAACCATTTTTTAGTCAATAAAATCCTTCCAGAGAGACACTGACCAAGTGGGGTCTTGTGAGCAAGTGACCAGGGCCATTCTGGTGGGCAGCTGCTCTGCTTGGTCCCTAGCACTTCCCAGGTCTCAGAAGCCCAGTGCCATTTTTTTTTTTTAAACTGACAAAAGTTTTGCTGCAAAGAAGTGGCAGGGAGAGACTACTGGCTCCAGGCTTTGCCTCAACACTTCAGCGCCTGGCCGAACGCTGGCAGCAAGGGCTGTGGAGGAAGCCAAGAGGCAGAGTCCCACTGGAGAAGATGAAAGAGGCACTCCACCACCATGTTGAAAATGGGAAAGGTAAGTGCTGTGATTTGCACGCCCTGTAGCAACAGACCCAATCTAAGCTACTGACAGATCAACTACTCAGGAGTTGAACATGACCCAGAGGGAGTATCCTGAAAGCACAAACTTTGGAGGGACAGGACGAGTGCTGTGTCTCAGGCACTCCACCCACCATGCTGATTTAGCTGCAGAAAAAGGGTATGACCAGAAAAAGATGAGGAAGACCACCAAAGAGATCAGTGGTGAGTATGGGACTGACCCAATTCCCCTTCTCCCCAGCAATCCTCTGAAAGTCAAACCCACACAGCTGTGGCACAACTGAGAGGGATGAAACCAGGCAGAGTCTATATGTCAGCCTCAATAGAACTCCATTCCAGGATAAACCTGGCTGGGCACTCCCGAGAGTACATACTTGGGAAAGAGACAATTCCACATCTCCCCACCGGAGGGGATTCCTCTGACCATACAAGAGTGGGAGGGGAGGACTGCAGCCCCAACTACCCCTATTGTCCCTCCTCCATACCTAGTCTGGACACTGGGGAGAGACTGAAAGAGGTGGAAGCTCTGCAGGAGATAGCAGAGAAGCAGGTGAGAGGAACAATTACAGAAACTGCACAAGAGGGTAGGTTTTTCTTTTTTTAATTTTTCTAAAAAATATTTGCCTGTTATTTTTTCTATTTTAAAAATATTTTTCCTTTGTGCATGAATGAGTATATGAGGTTTTGATCAACATCTCCCCCCCTTTTTTCCTCTCTTTTTTTGTTTTTTGTTTTCTGTGTATGTGTGTATGTGAATGATTGAGTTTTCATCTTTCAGTTTATTTTGGTTTGTGGTTTTTGTATTTTCTTTCTTTCTTTCTTTTTCTTTTTTGAGTTGGAGTCTCACTCTGTTGCCCAAACTGGAGTGCAGTGGCCGCTCCCAGCCACCACAGCCTCAACCTGCTGGGCTCCGTCAATCCTTCCACCTCAGCCTTCCAAGTAGCTGGAACTACCAGCACGCACTACCACGCCCAGCTAATTTTTTTATTTATTGCACAGATGAGGTCTCGCCTGCCCAGGCGGGTCTCGAACCCGTGGGCTCAGGCAATCCACTCACCTCAGCCTCCCAAAGGCACGGGATTACAGGCTGAGCCACCAAGCACAGCTAAGGTTTTCGTATTTTCTTTGGTTTGTTTTTGCTCTTTTGTTCTCTATTCTTTATAGTGTGTGTGAATATATATAGGAGGGTTCAGTTGGAATTCCTATTTGTTTTTCTTTTTTTATTGTTTTGCTTTTGTTTTTGTTTTTGGTCTTTCTCTTTTTCTTCTCCATTCATTTAGTGCTAGCTTAGTGTGTGCGTGTGTGTGTGTGTGTGTGTGTGTGTGTGTGTGTGCGCACGCACTTAGTTTTCCTGTTTTGTTGTTGTGCTTTTTCATTGTGTTTCACTTTGTTGTTATTCCAGTTTGTTTTGGTATGTGTGTGCCTTTAAGTGTGTATGTGTTCAATTTTTTTTTTTTTTTGCTTTGGTTTCTGCTTTCATTGTTCTGTGTGGTATTTTTAAAATTTTTTTAATTTTTTGTCCATCTTATTTCATTCTATTTTTCTCTGGTCTATGGGGGTACACATTCATACTACTGAATTGTCATATAGAGTGGTGGTGGGGAATGGGTTTCAGGGAACACATACCCCAGTCAGTGAACATTGTGACTTACAAATAGTTTCTGAATCCTAACTCACCATTCTCTATTTTATTCAACTTTCAAAACTAAAAGAGACAACAAAGCTTCCCACCCACAGGCATGTTTCAAAATAGAATAAATCCAGAACCCAGATCAGGGAAGAATATAGGGCTGAGAAAACATCAGAAGTGAAAGCCTCTCCTGCCACCACTGAATAATAGATCTAAAGATAAAAGAAAGACATCTGTCACAAATAAGCAAAAACCAGTGAAAGACCACAGGTAACTTCAAGTGTAACAAAGAGAAAATGCCTGAAAAATCTGACCTTGGAGCCCAAACAATGGAAATCACCAACAATTGGTCCCAGAGTATGACAGGGATTAGGGAATGAATGGAAAGAATGAATAAGACTCTTGATCTTAGCCAAAAGGCCAAGAATTTCACAGCAACCTGGATGGAACTGGAGTTTATAATACTGAGTGATCTCTCACAGAAACAAAGATCTGAGTATCACATGTTCTCACTTATAGGTGAACCTTGAACAACTATTGTAATATTATAAGAAAAGGATTGACTATGGGGGGCAGGGAGGGGAAGGGAGGTGGGATTAACAGTAGTCAATATCTGTCTGGGAATGGGGGGCACACCTCATCAACAAGGGTACCTGCTCAATGCATATTTGTATACCTAACCCTTAACTGTACCCCACAATTTTAAAATAAAAAATATGTTTAAAAAAAGAATGAATAAAACTCAAGAAAGAGAAATGCAACACTGAAAGAACTTAGAGATTTTGGCCATAAAAAAAAAATTCATCCAGGAAATAAATAACAAAATGACAAGATGGAAAGCAAAATTAATCTAGTAGAAGAAAGAATCTCAGAACTTGAAGATGAGAACATGGAATTAACCCTATCTGTGAAAAACACAGAAAGAAAACTCAGAAAGAAAGATCAAAGCCTACAAGAGATGTGTGATTATATCAAGAGGCAAACTTATGCCTGGTTGGTATCACAGAAGATGAAAGGGAAATGGAGAATACCTTGGAGCAAGTATTCCAGGAAGTTATCCAAGAAAACTTTCCCCATCTCACCAGAGATGTGACCAGTGAAACACTGAGAACCCCCACAAGAAATCAAATGAGAAGACCAACCCCTAGACACATTGTAATTTGCCTACACAAAGTAGGCACAAAAGAAAAAATCCTAAAGGCAGCATTGAGAGAATGGTCAGACTACCTACCAGGGAAAACCAATAAGAATAGCTGCAGACCTATCTGCAGAAAACCTGTAAGCAAGAAGGGAGTGGAGTCCAATGTTCAAAGTCCTCAAAGATAAACAATTTCAACCAAGCATTTCCTATCCAGCCAAGCTCAGCTTCATCAGTGATGGAGAATTAAAATCCTTCCCAGACATTCAATTCCTAAGAGATTATGCAGCTTTCAGACCAGCACCATAGGAGACACTTACAGAGATATTCAGCATAGAAGAAAGAAAGAAAAAAAAAAAAAAGAATGACCACATACTTCCCAAGAGAACAGCAGAGCACAGAATCGACAAAGATTATACGTTGCAACAACAAACTTGAAAACACATGCATATATCAACTCAAAAGCTAAAATAAAACAAGCAAACAATGAAAAAACTTTATAAGAAATTCATGACAGGGATAAACAATCACATTTCAATAATAAGCCTGAATGTTAATGGACTAAATGCATCACTGAAAAGACACATATGGCAAACAGGATAAGAAACCATGACCCAATTATTTGCTGCATCCAGGAAACTCCTCTCACTACAAGGGAGACACACAGACTCAAAGTTAAAGGATGGAAAATGAGTTTCCAGGCAAATGGACCACAAAAGAGGGAAGGAGTCATGATCTTAATATCAGACAAAACAACCTTTAAGCTATCAAAAATTTTAAAAAATCTGGAAGGACACCACATAATAATAAAAGGTTCAATCCATCAACAAGAAATATCCATCCTAATATATATGCACCCAACACAAGAGCACTAGAATTTATAAAACATCTACTGAGTAAACTAAAAATGATATTGACTCCAGGACTATTATAGCAGGGGATTTGAATACTCCACTAACAGCCCTGTATAGATCATTGAGGCCAAAAAACCAACAAGGAAATCCGGAAACTAAATTTGACACTCAACCACATGAACTTAATAGATTCCTATGGATTATTCCACCAAACAACCACAGAATATACATTCTAGTCGTCACCACATGGAATGTATCCCATGATAAATCACATCCTCAGCCATAAATTAAGTATAATCAAATTCCATAAACTTGAAATATTGCCATACACTTTCTCAAACCACGGTGGAATAAAAATAATTATCAACACCAACAAAATTTCCCCAAAGCCCACAAACACACGGACACTAAGCAGCATGATGCTGAACAACTACTGGGTCAACACTGAAATCAAAACAGAAATTAAAAGATTCCTGAAAAAAAAATGAAAATGAAGAAATGTCCTAATGAAACCTCTGGAATACCATGCAATCAGTTCTAAGAGGGGAATTTATAACTCTGTGAACATACATCAAGAAAATGGAAAGATCACAAGATGACAACCTAACAAATCACCTCAGGTAACTGGAAAGAGAAGACCACCAAAACCCTAATTTTAGCACAGGAATTCAGATTCTCAAAATAAGAGCCCAAATACGGGACAGAGAAGACAAAAATATCATAGAAAACATCAACAAAACAAAAAGCTGGTTCTTTGAAAGAATTATCAAGATTGACGGACCTCTATCCAGAATGACCAAGAAAAAGGGGGGAAAGGTCCAAATAAACACAATCAGACATATAATAGATCAAATTACAACTAACCCTGAAGAAACACTAAAGATTATCAAGATTACTATGCACACCTGCATGAAAACAAAGTTGATAACCTAAATGAAATGAAGGACTTTCTGTAATCACACAAGCTCCCAGGTTGAAACAAGAAGGCATTGCGATACTAAATAGACCAAATGACAACCCAGAAAATTGACTCTGTCTTAAGAAATGACCTAAAAAAAAAAATTCCTGATGGCTTTCCAGCAGAATTATACAAAACATACAAGGAGGAGCTGATATCAATCCTATTGAAAGTATTTCAGGCAATTCAGAAAGATGAAATCCTCCTCAAATCTTTAATGAGGTTAATATCACACTGATTCTCAAACCAGGTAAATATTCAACAAAAAAAAGAGAACTATAGGCCAGTATCTATTATGAACATAGATACAAAAATCCTCAACAAAATTCTAGCAAATTGGATCCCAAAACACATCTCAAAAATCATCCACCATGGCCAAGCAGGCTTTATCCCCAGAATGCATGACTGATTCAACATCCAAGAGACCATAAATGTAACTAAATACCTCAACAGATGTAAAAGCAAGGACCACATGATTATATCATTAGATGCAGAAAAAGATTTTGATGAAATCCAGCATTCCTTCTTGACAAAAACCCTCAAACACTTAGGTATAGAAGGAACATACCTCAAAATTGTGGGTGCCATCTATGATAAACCCACAGTTAGCATGTTGTTAAACAACAGAAACTGGAAGACACTTCCCCTGAAAACTGGAAAAAAGCAGGCTGCCCACTCTCACCTCTTTTGTTCAACATTGTATTGGAAGTCCTAGCTAGGGCTATTAGAAAAGAGAAGTAAATTCGGGGCATCCAAATAGGAAAAGAGGAAATTAAGTTACCCCTTTTTGTTGATGATATGATCCTATACCTCTAAAATCCAAGAGAATCTGTCCAAATTCTCCTTTCACCAATAAAGAACTACGGCAAATTCTCAGCGTACAAAATAAATGTGCAAAATACAGTTGCATTCTTTTTTTTTTGAGTTGGAGTCTCACTGTCGCCCAGACTGGAGTGCAGTGGCCGCTCCCGGCCACCGCAGCCTTGACCTGCCGGGCTCCGGCGATCCTTCTGCCTCTGCCTTCCAAGTAGCTGGAGTTACAGGTGCACGCTACCACGCCCGGCTAATTTTTTTTTTTGATTTAGTGTAGAGATGAGATCTCACCTGCCCAGGAGGGTTTCAAACCCACGGGCTCAGGCAATCCACTCACCTCAGCCTCCCAAAGGCGCGGGATTACAGGCTGAGCCACCGAGCCCGGCTCAGTTGCATTCTTATATACCAACAACAAACAAGCAGAGAACCAAATAAAAAGCATAATTCCATTCACAATAGCCACACAAAAAATGAAATACCTCCGTTTCTTACTACCCAGAAAAGTGAAATTCTTTTACAATGAGAACAACAAAACACTGCTCAAAGAAATCCAAGAAGACACAAACAAATGGAAAAATAGTCCATGCTTATGAATAGGAAGAATCAACATTGTTAAGATGTCCATCCTACCCAAGGCAATCTACAAATTCAACGCAATAACCATTAAATTACCAACATCATTCTTCTCAGAACTGGAAATGACAATATAGAAATTCATATGGAAAAATAAATGGCCAAAAATAGCAAAACGATCCTTAGCAAAAGAAACAAGGCAGGAGGTATCACACTTCCAGACTTCAGACTTTACTATAAGTCTATAATAGTTAAAACAGCCTGGTATTGGTACAAGAAGAGGCATATGGACCAATAGAACAGGATACAGATTCCAGAACGAAAACCTCAATTTCTCAACCAACTCATGTTTGACAAAGTCTCCAACAACAATCACTGGAGAGAGGAGAACCTTTTCAGTAGATGGTGTTGGGAAAACTGGCTGATCACATACAGAAGATTGAAACAGGACCCCTACCTATCACCAAACACAAAAATTAACTCTAAATGGATCAAAGACCTAAATATAAAACCTCAAACTATAAGAACCTTAGACAATACAGGAAATACCCTTATGGAAATTGGAACTGGCAACCAATTCCTGATCAAAACCCCATACCATAAGAGATAAGATAGATAAGTAGGACTTCATCAAACTGACAATCTTCTGCAAAGCAAAAGAAATCATCAAGAGAGTGGGGAGACAGCCCACAGAATGGGGAAAACATATTTGCAACTGTATATCTGACAAAGGCCTAACATCTGAGATCTATAAGAAATTCAAACATCCCAAAAGGAAAAAAAAAAACAAACAGCCCCTTTCAAAAGTGAGCAAAAGTCATGAATAGACACTTCTCAAAACAAGATATGTGGGCAGCCAACATACACATGAAAAAGTGCTTAGCCTCACTAATCGTTAGAGAAATACAAATCAAAATCACATTGAGATACCACCTAACTCCAGTATATATGGCCATCAATAATAAAACAAACAACAGATGCTGGCAAGAATGTGGAGAAAAAGGAAGCTCCTACACAGATGGTGGGAATGCAGGGTAGTGCAACCTCTTTGGAAAACAGTGTGGTGATCTCGGAAAGAACTAGAAACTAACCTTCTTTGTGACCCAGCAATTCCCCTATTGGGATTATACCCGGAGGAACTTAAGTCATTCTACCAAAAAGATACCTGCATGTTTGTTGCAGCTCTGTTCACAGAAGCAAAAACATGGAACAACCATGCTGCCCCTTGAAGCTGGACTGAATTTTAAAAAATGTGGTACATATAGACAATGGAATATTATGAAACCACAAAAAAGGACAAACATGAAGACTTTGCAGCAACTTGGATAGATTTAGAGTCTATCATACTCAGTGATGTTTCACAGAAACAAAGTACAGAGTACCATTTGTTCTCATTCATAAGCAAACCTTTAACAGTTATTGTAATACTATAAGAAAGTGATTGGCAGGAGTGGAAAACTGCTAGAGGAGTGGGGGTGTGACTGGTGGTTGAGGGAAACTGCCAGAGGAGCAGGGGGCACACCTCATCAACAAGGGTACCTGCATAATCAACATTTGTATACCTAACCCTGAATAGTACCCCACATCTTAAAAAAAAAAACCTATTAAAAAAAGTCAATCAACTATTTCACCTTTTTAAATCCATTAAAATCATTATAATCTTAAGAAATATTCCATTCACTTACCAATCTTAAGGAAGGGTCGAAAGAATTTAAGTTTATGATAAAATATTTCTTCTTGTCATTTTTGAGAAATAAATAAGTTAACAGAAAGTAGTCACCTCTACAAATTTTTTCCTAAAAAATTGTTCATCAGAATACTAATAAGTACTTGATTTTTTAATGAACATTTATGCTCATTTGCAACTTTAGAAGCAAATTTATGTTTAGAAGCAACTTTATATTTTCTGAGCATGACCTAAAAATATGTATCACAGCAGATACTATGTGCCATATGAGTAGCAGACATTGCCTGATTAAAGATGATGCTCAACTTCCATCAAGTAGAATGACCAAACCTTGCTCCAGAGCACATTCAGTTTCAGTGTAAGACTGGCATAAGTAGCAGCTAAATAACAGTTGCTGAACATAGACCTAAGAAAAGGCCCAAACATATCTGAAGCCCTTTACCAAAAGATGTGATAAAGACATGGAAAGGTTGATAAAATGTCCTCTTTTATAAAGCAAATACATGTACCAAAATTTCATAAATTCATGTTTACCATATTAAAGAATATGATTTGTATGTGTGTGTGAAAACCTGTGGGTGCCCAAGAGGTCTCCTAAAATATAAGTCTTTATATGGTTTTCATTTGAAAAAATTCCTTGTGTCAGAAGAACAAAAATATGAAGGGAACAAAAGAGAAGGTAGTTAAGCAGTTACTTTAAAAGTAAACATATAAACATTTCTTGCATATTCGTTGAATGTGTCAGCAAACATTAATCCATATTTAATGGGCAATACAATTGATCTAAATAATTTAAAAAAGTAGTGCAAGCAATTTTTATTTTCTCAAAACAAAAATAAGCAAATACTTGAAATAAATAGCTTCCCTTTCTTACAGTAAGAATGTAGCATAATTTAGAATATGTTATTATACTCAACTTTTTATATGCCCTAAATGGATGAAGTAAAAATGCATATGCTCCCTGAAATTAGGAATTCATCTTGAATAAATCCCATCATGAAAACACTTCATGAATACTTTTTTCTATTTCCCACGAAGATAAAACACAATGTGTGAAAATCAGATAGTCTTCAAAGATGCAAACACTTATGGCACTCAATTCCCAATAATAATTTCAGGAAATGTATCTATCAGTAAAAAATAGTAAAGAGTGGGAAAACATAGGAAAAATAAACATGTACAGGTGAAAAAGTACAAAAGATACAAACCTCTATCCCATTATTTTAAATGCAGAGAGTCAAAAGTAATCTCACACCACATGGTGGAGTAAACACAAAAGTAAATTAGACAAAAAGTAGTACAATTTTAGAAAAATGTTAATTGTCCTTACAGGTAGTTTAAGAACCTATAACTCTGTAAAGCTTAGTTTTTAGGTTCTAAGTTTGTGGAAACTTTTAAAAATATACTTGAAGAGTAAAAGTTGTAAAGAAGAAGAGTAAAAGCCGGGCTCGGTGGTTCAAGCCTGTAATCCCGCGCCTTTGGGAGGCTGAGGTGAGTGGACTGCCTGAGCCCACGGGTTCGAGACCCGCCTGGGCAGCGAGACCTCATCTCTACAATAAATCAAAAAATTGGCCGGGCCTGGTAGCACATGCTTGTAATTCCGGCTACTTGGAAGGCTGAGGTGGAAGGATCGCAGGAGCCCAGCAGGTCGAGGCTACGGTGGCCGGAGGTGGCCACTGCACTCTAGTCTGGGCGACAAAGTGATACTCCAACTCAAAAAAAAAAAAAAAAGCAGAACAGTATTTTACTTTGGTCAATATCTATGTGCATATATATTAGAATTAAAATATCTAATATTTACAGGTCAAGAAATTCTATGCATTTTCAACTCCAAATTATCTCAAAGCATAGATAAAACAATATTTAAGTGTAAATACTATTATTTTCACATAGTATGTGATCAATAAATATCTGTTACACAAATGTTAAGCTTTATCTATAACATATACTAAATGCTGCAGCATTGGACTTACATGAAAGGCCAACTTAATTAGCCTTAATTATCAAAGACAGTATAATCTTCCTGGCATTTGGACATTTGCCCAGTGGTCCTTTCATCTCAGGTACATGACCCTAGTTGGGGGATTACATCACAGAACCATCTGCTTCTGATTTTGCTTAGCTTTTTCTGCCCTTTGTGCTCAATTTGCTCAAGTATTTTGCTTAGTTTATGTATTTAGGGTCACGTTAGACAAAATTGTGAAGCAGCTAACAGCTCTCCTTTGTATCTTTCTATGTTCCCTTGTAATATCCCAGCAACTTTATGACTCATTCCCTGGGTACACATCTAAAACTTGGCATATTTGAGAGCTTCACATCCTCCAAAACTTCAGCTTCTGTTGCCGACTGTTTAAGTCAGCATTCTTTGATGCTGACAAAGGATACCCAATATGGTCATGCTAAGCAAAAGTGGAATATACTGGAAGGATACATACCAAGAGTTCAAAAATTCATGAAAAACTGGAAAAAATTGAGTCCTGCGATTGAAAAAAATGGCAATGGGTGGCTACCGAGTCTAGGTCAAGAACTCATAGGTGTAGTAAGCAAGTCTAATTTCAATATAAACACTTTACACATTTTATCTGAAATTTGAATATCAAGAAAGCTTAACAAAAAGAACTTGGAAAGGTCAGCACCAAAAGTTTTCCTTCCTACCACTAAGAATGATGTTGACTTGTTTATAAGATCTATGTCAGGATAGTTATAGCAAGGAACAGAAATTGGAAATCATATTAGAAAGTTATCTATAAAAATCTCTGTGAAAGGAAGTTTATCTGAGTCTGAGTTGAGATAGGATCAAACCTGCACCCATGGTAAAGCCAATTATCATGTGGCCAATCTAATCACAAAAGAGATTTAAGATATTTTTGAGTACATAACCCACATGATTCAAGGTTCCATGGGCAATAACATAAAGGTGGGAAAATTTGGAGATCTTACTGTTAAATGCCTGCTTGGGAACAAGGAAGGAAAAAAAAAACTGATGGTAATAGAAAATTTATTTAAAAAGAACATATGACTATAAAGAACAAAAAAAGATTAATTGAAAAATCTGTCTCTACAGGTCAAATTCCTCAACAGTGATCAACCCTTCAGGTAAAATGGTAAAATGCCAATATAATCTTTTTAATGATTTCATTTTTGAGAAAATATTGATTTTACTTTATCTCTCCAATAGATAGCCATTTATTTTAAGATACACTACAGTCCATTATTTTCAACTCTTCAAAATAACTCTGATTCATGGGTCTGCACTGAATAACAGTCAGCCTTTTTTGGTATCCATCATGTTCACATTAACCATAATGATCCCGACTTCCATTTTGCATCATTCCTTGATGTGTTTTCCGAAAGAAAATGCTTTGGAGCAAATAAAAAACAAAGTGTAAAATGATGAGAGGAGTTTGTCATAACATGTTGAACCTATATTTGGTTGAATTTATATGATATAATCAATTTGGAAATAATGCTTTCAATTCCTTTTTACTGTGTATATCAGAACAGTTTTCTGTTAACTAATATGATGGGTTTTTTTTTTCTTTGTTTTTATTTTATTTGCTTTAGCGTCATGGGGTATATATGAGGATTTGCTACATAAATAAATTGCATGTAGGTAAGGTTTGGGCTTTGAGTGAGCCTACTCCTCCCCAGTAGAGGACATGGTACCCAATGAGTGGTTGTGTGCCCCTTTCCCTTCTTCCTCCTTCCCACCATTAGCAGTGCCAGTATTTCTTGGTTCCTCCCTTTGTGCCTGTGTACCCGATGTTTAAAGCCCACTTATGATTGGGAACATGTGGTATCTAGTATTTTGTTTCTATAACAACTCACTTAGAATGATGGTCTTCAGCTGCATCCAAATTGCTGCAAAGGACATAATTTTCTTCTTTATGACTGTGTAGTATTCTATCACATATATGTACCACCTTTTCTTTACCTGGTCCACTTTCCATCTGGGTTACTTCCATATTTTGTTACTGTGAATAGTGTTGAAAAGAATAGACATGTGCAAGTGTCTTTATGGTAGAGCAATTTATGTTCCTCTGAATATTTTACTAGGGATAGATTGCTGGCTTGAATGGTGGATCAATATTTAAGTTCTTTGAAATCACCACATTGTTTTCCACAAAGGCTAAAATAGCTCACATTCCCATGAACGGTTTAGAAATGTTTCCCTTTCTCCACAGCCTCACTAGCACCTCTTGTTTTTTTGACTTTTTAATGATAGCCATTCTTAAAGGTATTGGGTGGTATCTCATTATAATTTTGATTTGCTTTCTCTGATTAGTGAAGCTGAACATTTTTCATGTTTGTTAGCTGCTTGAATATCTTCCCTTGAGACATATCTGTTCATGTCCCTTGGCCACATTTTAATGGTGCTGTTTTGTTTTCTCCTGTCAAATCATTTGAGTTCCTTATGGATCCTGAATGTTAGGCCTTTGTCAGACGCATAACTTATAACTATGTTTTTCCGTTTTGTGGGTTGCCTTTTTACTCTCTTAATTATTCCTTTTGCCATTTAAAACTGCTTCAACTTGATAATGTCCCACATGTCAATTTTAGATTGTGCTGCATTTGCTTTTAAGGACTTGGTATGAATTCACCAGGTGATGTCCAGAAAGGTATTCCCTATGCTTTCTTCTAAGTTTCTTATAGTTTGAGGCTTCACATTTAAGCCCTTGATCCATTTTAAGTTAACTTTTGTAATAGGTAGAGGTGCCATTTTATTCTTCTGCATATGGTTAGCCAGTTATCCCAGCACCATTTGCTAAATATGGTTTCCTGACTCCAATGTTTGTTTTTGTCGACTTTTGCAAAGATGAGTTAATTGAAGTTCTGTGGTTTTATTTCTGAATTCTATGTCCTGTTCCATTGGTCTATGTGTCTATTTTGTACCAGTACCGTGCTGTCTTGGCTGTACCTTTGCAGTAAAGTTTAAGTCTGAGAATGTGATGTTTCTAGCTTTATTATTTTTGATGATGATTGTTTTAGCTATGCAGGTTCTTTTTTGCTTCCTTATTAAATTTAGTACTGTCTTTGTTAAATCTGCAAAAACTGATGCCAGTAGTTTGTTAGAATTGTGTTGGGTAGAATGGATATCTTGATGATATTGATTCTTCCAGTCCATGAGCATAGGATGTTCTTCTAGTTGTTTTTCATCTTTGATTTCTTTGAGCAGTGTTTGTAATTCTCATTGTAAATGTCTTTCACCTCTTTAGTTAGATGAATGCTGAGATTATTTTTGTGTGTGTGGCTATTATGAAAGACTGAGTTTTTGTTTTGGTTCTCAGCCTGCTTGTTGTTGGAGCATATAAATGTAACTAATTTTTGAGCATTTATTTTTATCTTCCAAAACTTTACTGAAGTTGTTATCAGTGCAAGGTTTTGACAAACTCTCTAAAGTTTTCTAGGTATAGAATCATATCACCTGTGAAGAGGGATAACTTCTTCTTTTTCTTTCGGATACTCCTAATTTATTTCTTCTGTCTAATTGCTCTGGCAACAACTTCTAGTGCCATACTAAATAGGAGAGGAGAAAGTGGAAATGCTTGTCTTGTTCTATGTCTTGGGGGGATTGTTCCAGCTTCTGTTCGTTAAGTATAATGTTGGCTGCAGGTTTGCCATAGTTGGCTCATATTATTTTGAGGAATGTTCCTTTAATGCTTTAGTGTTTGGAAGCTTTATCAAGAAGGAATGTTGTATTTTACTGAATGTGCTTTTTTTCCATCTATTGAGATAATCATGTGGTTATTGGTTTTATACCTGTTTATGTGGTGAATTACATTTACAGATTTGTGTATATTGAAGCCAGTTTACATCCCAGGAGTAAAGACCACCTGGTCATAATGGATTTTCCTTGTAATGTGCTGTTGGATGGGATCTGCTACAATCTTGTTGAGAATGTTTGCATTATGTTCATCAGAGAAATTGGCCTGAAGCTAATTTTCCTTATTGAATCATTGCCAGTTTGGAGTACCAGAATTATATTGGCTTCATAGAATGAGCTTGGGAAAATTCCTTCCTTCTCAATTGCCTGGAATTCTTTCAATAGAATTGAAATCAGTTCATCCTTATACATCTTGTAGAATTCATCAAAGAAACTATCTGGCCCAGAACTTTTTTGGCAGAGAGTTTTCTTACAACTGAATCAATTTCTTAGATTGTTATTGGTCTATGTAGGGGTTCAATTTCTTCCTATTTCAATATTGGGAGGTTATGTGATGCCAGAAATGTCTCCATTTCTCCTAGATTTTCTAGCTTACTTGTATACAGATGTTTGCAATAATCTCTGACAATCTTTTGTATTTCTCCAGGGTAGCTTGTAACATTGCCTTTTTCATTTGTAGTTGTCCTTATTCCAGTTCTCTTTCTCTCTTTCCTTCCTCTCTGTTTTGTTTTTGTTTTTCTTGTTAATCTGGCCAGGAATCTGTCAATCTTATTTATACTTTCAAGGAAACTACTTTTCATCTCCTTAATCCCTTGGATGACTTTTTTTTTTTTTTTTCGTCTCTATCTCATTTAGCTGTGATTTTTCTTTGATAATTTCTATTGTTCTAGTGATTCTTGGATTGAATTGCTCTTGTCTTTCCAGCTCACTTAGGCACATTAGACTATTTACTTGAGATCTGTTTTCTTGATATGTGCATGCAGTATTATAAACTTATAACACTTCTTAGCATTAATTTCAGGTTTTGATATGTTGTGTCTTTGTTTTCATTTGTTTCCAGGAATCTTTATTTTTGCCTTGACTTCTGTGTTAACCCAAAAGTCATTCAGAAGCATGTTGTTTAATTTCCATGTATTTGAGTTTGGGGGGTTCCTGGTGGTGATGATGTTTATTTTTATTCTATTGTGATCTGAGAAGATGTTTGGTATAATTTCAATATTTTGAAATTTACTCACATGATTTATGTTTGAATATGTGGTCAAACTTGGAAAATATTTCATGTGCTGATGAGAAGAATGTATATTCTGTAGTTGTTGAGTACAGTGTCTGTTGGGTAAGTGGTTGAGTGTTAAGGTTCTGGATTTCCTTGCTAGTTTTTTTGCTTTAATGATCTCTCTAAGGTTGTTAGCATGGTATTAAATTCTCTGACTATAATCGTATGGCTATCTATGTCTTCTCTAAGTTTAAATAGAAATTGTTTTATAAATCTGGGTGCTTCTATGTTGAGTGCATTAATATTCATGATGAATATTTCTTGCTGGCAGATTGAATTATAGTGTCCTTCACTGTCCTTTTTAACTTTTGTTGATTTAAAGTCTGTTTTGTCTAGGAATAGTTACTACTCCTTGGTTTTTTCTCCATTTTGGGGGGAGACCTTTCTTCATCCATTTACCTTGAGCATATGGGTGTCCTTTGCAGTGAGATGGGTTTCTTGAATTCTTGAAGATGGGTTTCTTCTTCAGCAGAAGAATGAATCATGCTTCTTTGTACAATTTGCCACTATTTGCCTTCTGAGTGCACGTTCAAATTGTTTATGTTTAAATTAATTAGTAATATATGGGAGTTTGTTCCTGTCATATTGCTATTAAGAGGCTATTTTATGTTTCAAGCTCTGAGGTTGATTTTTGTGGTCTGTAAACTCTGTGCTTACCTATGATTTTACAATGGATAGAATTGTTCTTTTATTTCTGTGTTTGGAAATTTCTTGAGACTTTCCTGAAGGGCTGGTCTGGAGGTGACATATTTTCTTAAGGGATTAGATGTCTGGGAAAGATTTTAATTCTCCTTCACTAGTGAAGCTTAGCTTGGCAGGGTAGGAAATTCTTGGTCAGAATTGTTTTTCTTTAAAAATGTTAAATATGAGCCAGGTTCGGTGGCTCAGCCTGTAATCCCGCACCTTTGGGAGGCTGAGGTGAGTGGATTGCCTGAGCCCACGGGTTCGAGACCCGCCTGGGCAGTGAGACCTCATCTCTACAATAAATAAAAAAAAATCAGCCGGGCGGGTAGCGCATGCCTGGAATTCTGGCTACTTGGAAGGCTGAGGCGGAAGGATCGCCGGAGCCCAGCAGGTCGAGGCTGCGGTGGCCGGGAGCGGCCACTGCACTCCAGTCTGGGCGACAGAGTGAGACTCCAACTCAAAAAAAAAAAAATGTTAAATATGGGACCCCAGGCTCTTCTGGCTTGTAAGATTTCTGCTGAAATGTCTGCTGTAATTCTGATGGGTCTTCCTTGGTTGGTGATCTTTTCCTTTTTTCTAACTGCCTATAGGATGTTTTTCTGTCATGCTTACCTTGGTGAGTCAGATTATTATGCCCCTGTGCCTTGGGGATGTTCTTCTCATGTAATACCTCACAGGAGTTCCCTGATTCTCTTTTGTCTACACAGCTGCCTCTATAGGAAGATAGGGAAAGTTTTTTAAATGAAATTTTGAAAAACTTGTTCCAGGGTGCTCTCAGTTTCCCCTTCTCTCTTGGGAATGCCAATTAATCTTTGATTTGGTCTCTTTGCATAATCCCAGAATTCTTGTAGGCTTTGCTCATTCTTCCTAAGTATTATCTCCTTGTTTTTGTCAGACATCAAATTAATTCAATAATTTAATGTTCAGGCTCTGAGATTCTTTCCTCTGCCTGGTCAATTCTGCTGTTAAGCCTTCTATTGTTTTTTTGAAATTCTGGGGGCAAATTCTTTATTTCCAACATTTTAGTTTGGTTCCTTCTCAAAATCACCAAGTTAGCTTTTACTCCCTGCATTATTTTTGAGACCTGGATAATTTGTGTGTCTGCTTCCTCATGGATCTTGCTGAGTGTCTTTGCCATTAACAGTCTGAATTTTATGCCAGGCACATATCAGTAACAAGTCCTTCGTGATGGGTTCCATTTGGGGTGCGGATCTGGGAAACCTCTCAGTGGGTGTCAACTCAAAACTTTTGGAATTGCCAGTGTTTTTCACTGGTCCTTTCTCATTTGTGAGGGAAGACTCTTCTTATTTATTTATTTACTTTTATTAGATAAAGTTGCTACTATTGGGGTGGCAATGTGTGTGTGTGTGTGTGTGTGTGTGTGTGTGTGTGTGTGTGTGTGTGTGTTTCAACCTGGCCTCCCTCCTCTGGTCTGCTCATGGGAGGGGCAGAGATGGCAAGAAGGATGGTGAACTGGGGGAAGTCCCTCTGGCAGTGCTTCACTGGTGCAGTCTGATAGAATGATAGAAGTGGGCAAGTTCTTTCCTCCATTTCAGAGACTTTTCAGGGGCCCTGACTATACAGGAGCTTTGTCAGTCTCCACCCCGCTCCTCAGTTCAGGAATCTCATCAGTAGCATGGGCAGGCAGCCAAGACCCCTGCCACTCTACTCTGGCACAGATGTTCTTGGGATCATAAAGAGGCTTCCTCCCATCTATTGGGACAGTCCCTTTCACCTAGGGAGAAAAGGGAAGCAGCTATATCCTTAGTGAAGAGTTAGTATTTCTCCCTCAGTCTAGAGATAAGGAGTCCACCGCCATGTTGTCCAGTGGTGCCCCACTTCCTAGTTACTGTCCTGCTCTATGGAAGGGGCATTCTGAGGACAAGCCCTGTCCACAGACTTAATTTGAATTTCAACAGATACCAGTGCCAGCGAAATGTCCTCAGAGTGGGCTCACCTCCCCTGCTGGGTACTGGAGAAGGAGGGAGGGGAAGTATCCATGCCGCACAGATCACCCCTAGAGGGTGTTTCCCACAGAGTTTCTCCATAGGAGTGTGAAGGGGTTGGCAGCTGCTGGCACAGGAGTTCTTCAGGATCTAGGATTTCCTAGGTTCCTCATAGATCCTGCTGATGGCTCTATCCTGATTATGGGCAACTCTTTGCACCTAGCTGGTACAAAAGGGGTACAGGAGAAGATCCTGGGTTGCCTCTCCTTGGTCGGAGGTTGCAGAGGCTTGAATGAGGTGTATATACAGAAAAAGCTTTCACTTTCACTCACCCTTTTCTTCTCCAAGAGCGTCCTCCTGATCTCATGATGGCTGCTTCTAGGGGTTTCCAGGGCTTTGTCATGAAGGAAGAATCTGTTTGTCCTTTGCATCCCTGGATGATCATCTGATAAGCCTCAGCTTGGGTTTCAGGACGACCCTAAGTCTATTCCTCCATGAAGGTTTCTTTGCTGACAGGGGCAATGGTGAGATGTCTTCAGGTGGCCATCTTGGCTGTCTCCTAATATGATGTCTTGACTTTTGGTTTCAGTATGTCTCAGTAGAAATATCCAGGGACAAACATTCATTGACTACATCTGACAGGCAAATTGTTCAACTGATTAAAAAAAGGGGGGGGGGAGTGGGGAAATAATGGTTAGTTTCACAAATAACTGTGAGTTAGAAAACAATGAGTTCCCATTTTTATATAACCAAATTTGTGTAGCTTTATTTTTTAAAAAAATGAAGCTGTTCAGAGCTAAAAGATTGTGAAGAAGTAGGCCTTCTCATGCAGGAATACATAGATGTATAAATTGACAGGACATTGCTAAGGGCTGTTAAAGAATTTATATCAGCATACTAAAATACAAAAATATTGAAACCAAACAACTGGGAATCTATCAGAAAACAGCTATGTTTTTACAAGTTTTATTATTGTAGCATTCTTTATAAAATAAAAAAATTAAAACACTAGCAATTCAACAATTGGAACACTATGTCTTCATTAAACGTAAAATCATAGATAAAAGGAAATGTTTAGTATATAATAAAAGCAATAATCAATAATTTATAAATTAAATTTATGAGTGACAAGAATTGTATTAGTGTGCTAGGGCTGCTGACATTTTAACATAGAAAGACCACAGACTGATACGTCATCTTAGAAAAACAGATCAATGTTCTGGCAGGAATTGTTCTTTCTGAGAGTCACGACGGAAGAATCTGTTCTAATACATTCTCCTTGGCTTGTAGATGGCTGTCTCTCTTCTGTCTTCACACTGTCTTCCCTCTGTACATATCTGTGCACAAATTTCCTATTCTTGAAATGACACTAGTCATACTGATTTCATTTTAACATCATTTCTTCCATAAAGACTTTATCTCCAAATATATGAGATACTGAGGGTTAGAACTTTAACATATAAATTTGGGAGAGAGAAACAATTCAGACCATAATGTGAGTAAAAATATTTAGATGTAATGGGACATTTATGGCAATGCAAATGTATGTATTTTTATATGTGGTGTGTGTGTGTGTGTGTGTGTGTGTGTGTGTGTGTAAATATACGGAGAGGGAAGAGAAGGAATGTATATACAAGCAATTCTGCTATTATGCCTTATATGTGTTTATTGTACAAAATTGTATGCTACAACTAGTTGTATTTATGGGAAAATCAAGGAAAGGAGTAGTCTGCTTAAATACTATGAAATCCTATAACCAGATCAACATTAAAAACAATAACACCTTTAAAAAATCAGTTAAATATCTACTGGCATTTTGCCTAGCATCACAGTGGGTAGAATCCGTGAGGTCTTAAAAACTGGAAATCTTGCTTCTCCCTTCGAAATGAAAATTCCAAATCACATTAACTTTTTTTAACCATAAGGAACACCTTTACTACTTATTTCTTAGCATTTTTAGCTTCTCCAGATGTCTTGACATGAACGAGAGTGCAGTATTTTTAAAACTTCCAAACCAGTTACTACTTCTATAAAAGGAGGGCAGTTCTGTATCATGTATGACTTTTAAAATACATTCTGTCTATGTTGTTAAGCCTTTTAACAACTTTTGCAAACTGTAGAAAAACTTGCCCCAATCGTTTCAAAACATTCATGATTTAGGAAATTTTAGTGGCATGAGCCAACAAGACTTTCTCATTATACTGTCATATTACTTCTCTTTAATAGATAGATCACTTGCGAGTTATTTTTAACTAAAAATAAGACCCAAAAAAGTGTCTTATAAGAGAAGTAGAACTGCAAGATGTGAAGAGTGTTTGTGGAAGACACTTATTGGATTTCCTTCCCAGCATCTTTCTCTAAATTCTCTTTCTCCAAAGTGCAGGGTTCCCGTCAACATTTTTAAGTACAGTACTGACTCTAACTTGGACACAGATGATTATTCCAAGTGTATCCATTTGAAATCGAAGACATTCCAACCCTTATTCTTTGGCATTGCTGATTTAATGACCACATTTTTTTCCCTGTGACTGAACCTTAAGAAAACATAAAAAGTTTCCAGCCATGTAAAACACAGAAGATACTATCCATTTGCAGGAGGAGACACAGACGGAAGCCATGTGTTGAAAAGAGGGTAAGAGGCAGAGAGAGGGCTCACTGCACTTAAATGTTTGGATTTGTCTCTTCCTGAGATCCTACAGTTTGTGACTTTGTTGTTATAAAACACCATACTAACTTTATTTTATTTTATTTTTTTGAGTTGGAGTCTCACTCTGTCGCCCAGACTGGAGTGGTCTACCTGCTGGGCTCCAGCGATCCTTCCGCCTCAGCCTTCCAAGTAGCCGGAACTACAGGGGCGCGCTACCATGCCCGGCTGATTTTTTGATTTATTGTAGAGATGAGGTCTCGCTGCCGAGGCGGGTCTCGAACCCGCGGGCTCAGGCAATTCACTCACCTCAGCCTCCCAAAGGCGTGGGATTACAGGCTGAGCCACTGAACCTGGCTCATACTAACTTTAAATACTCTTTTTTTCTGTACTTATGCTAATTCAGATAAGATTTCTGTCATCTGCACCCAAAACAATCCTAACAGGTATGTGTAAAGTCTAGGGAATGTGATTATGTGACTTTGATTTGCCTCATTATACTTTTATTTCAAAATTTCTATATAAACATCTCTTTTTGTAAGAACACAAGACCATTTCTAAGTGCCTATCAAGCAACAAAAAAGAAATTCTGTGTATTGGTCATTTTGTAATTTGTACAGCTTTCAGTCATGCAAAATGTGTCTGATTTAGACACTCCTCATAGTATTGTCTTAGGAATCTTTATACTTTACAATGTCCACATTACCACCCTCTGTGACATTTATTGTTTCCCACAAGTTCACTAGCCTTTGGCTATCTCTCACTAAAGACAGCTATGAAATATCATTGCATTCGTAATCTTATTCTTACCTGTTTTCAAGAAGGAAGACAGACTCATGCGACGGTTTCCAAAGTAGGAAGATTCTCCCTCTTCCTTCACTTCCTCCTCCTCTCATCCCATCTCATGATTTCATGTACTACGTATGTATGATCATTGGCCCAAAGTAATCCCATTTATTGTTCCAAAGGAATACTGTAATTTTTTAAAGATATACTCATTTGTCTACAGTGTGAATTACAAATAATTTGCCAATGAGATAGACTCCTTGGGAGATATGATCTCAAATATAATAGATTCTGATTTAATTTTAATTGACAAATAATTTTTTATATTTATGGGGCAAAATGTGCTGTTTTGATCTAAGTATAATTATAGAAAGAGTTAGGCAAGCTAGTTAACCTATCCATTGCTTCATAAACTTATCTTTCTTTGTGATGAGAATGTTAAGCATTTATTTTAAGAATTTTAAAATATATGATACATTATTATTAACTGTGGCCACCATGAAGTGGTGATATTACTACTAATATTGGAAAATATTTTACACCAATAAAGATGCAGTGCAAAAAAAATGAATATTGTAAAGGAAAGTTAGTATTTTCTTCGAAACAGGGACAAAGTTTGTCAGAATCCATAAAGATGCAATGTGGCCTTAGATACACATATGTTTAAGAGAAGGTTAAAATGGGGTGAATGTTAACGTTAATCTTAGCTAAAATTTCTCCCATACTTTGATCATGTATAGATCTTAATGGCATTTCCATTGTATTAGCATCAATATCCTCATTCAGACACAGGATTTATAAAATAATTCAGTTATTAACTGAAGACTTGGTTTCTATACCTAAAGTTATTTGTCATATCAGTTTTTATATTATACCTATTTATATAATTATGATATTTTATTTACTGGTCTATAAATTATTTGATGGCAAAAGGTAGATCATCTCCACATTTGTATATGGTTCAGTGTCTTGCCAATTATTTATGTTAAAAAAACATTGTAGCCGGGCTCGGAGGCTGAGCCTGTAATTACAGGCTGAGCCTGTAATCCCGCGCCTTTGGGAGGCTGAGGTGAGTGGATTGCCTGAGTCCGCGGGTACGAGACCCACCGGGGCAACTTGGCGAGACCGCATCTCTACAGTAAATCAAAAAAATTAGCCAGGCATGGTAGCGCACGCCTGTAGTTCCAGCTACTTGGAAGGCTGAGGCAGAAGGATCGCCGGAGCCCAGCGGGTCGAGGCTGCGGTTGCCGGGAGCGGCCACTGCACTCCAGTCTGGGCGACAGAGTGAGACTCCAACTCAAAAAAAAAAAAAAAAAAAAAAAAAAATTGTGGAATCAAGGGAATTTGGAGTCATCTGAAAAGGATCTCTTATTCTGACATGTATCTAATATATATTACCAATATAATCAACACAGTCACTATATCTCTTAGCTATTCTTTACCTATCTATTCTTCTCATAACATATGATACTCAAGACAAGGGACAAAAAGTGAAAATAACAAAAGAAGAAAAAACTTTGCTCATTATCTTACCATGAGCTAAGAGGCTGACTCTCCTGCCAACATTTTTTTCGGGTAATCCTTTTAGCCTCAATATGTAGCACAGTTTCTAGCACAGAGTAGATGCTCAATGACAAATGTTGCAAACAAATATTTTGTATAGATGTCTGCTGATAATTTCTTAATATTGACAATGATATGCACTGATGTGGTTTTTGCCAAAATATGTATTTTAGTGTGCTACAAACATATGCTTACCTATAAGCAAACTTGGAGATATACATGAAAAAGAAGTCATTGAATGTATCCTGGTAACAAAGTGTTTTAGCACATATCTGCAGATGAATCTTTCCATTTGCAAAATACTAATTTTACTTACTAAAATACTGAAATGTGGTTATTGTTGTTAATAACATGTAACTATAAAGATATAGAAGAAGAACATTCACAGGAATCAAGATGCACAAACTAGTAATTACAATTATACTCAGGAAGGTCAATGATTTTGTTCTTAAGATTTACATATGGAAGACTGAACATTTTTTCATATGTTAATTAAACTGGTCATGTGCAGAATAAAGTTGTATTAATTATAAAGGAGGTTGAAAAACTGATGAAAAAGTAATGAACATTCAGGAACTTAAAGCTTTAGGAAGTTAGACTATGTTGTGAGAATATTTTCTTTATTAAAAATAATATTACTCTATACGCAAAACAAGAAACTTTTTTATTTGTATTTTTAATTTCAGAGTTGTGGTGTACAAATGAGGATTTACTACATAAGTAAATTGCATGCAAGTGATGTTTGGGCTTCTGTTGAGCCCTCTCTTCCCCAATAGTGGACTGGGTACCCAGGGTGTTTTCATATGCCCCCACCCTTGTGCTTATGTAACCAATGCTCAGAGTCTGCTTATAAGTGAGAACATGCAGTATTCAGTTCTTTGTTTCTGTGATAGTTCACTTCATATGATGGTCACCAGCTGCATCCATATTGCGGTCAAGGCCATGATTTTGTTCTTCTCTATGGCAGCATGATATTCCATTATGTATATGTACCACATTTTCTTTCTCCAGTCCACTTTTGATGAGTATCTGAGTTGGTTCTATGTTTTTGCTATTGTGAGTAGTGCTGGAATGAACATATATGTGTGCAGGAATCTTTTTGGTAGAGCAATTTATGTTCCTTTTGGCATAGTTTCAGAAGAGGAATTGCTGGATCATATGGAAGTTCAATCTTTAGTTCTTTGGGAAATCGCCACACTGCTTTCCACAAAGGCTGAACTAACTTACATTCCCACCAACAGTTAAGGCGTTTTCCCTTTTCACCACAGCCTTGCCAAACCTGTTGTTTCACTTTTTAATGATAGCCATCCTTACTGGTGTTAGTTCATTCTCATTGTAGTTTTAATTTGCATTTCTCTGATGATCAGTGAGGTTGAGCATTTTTCATATGTTTGTTGGCTACTTGAATGTCTTCCTTTGGGAAGTGTCTGTTCATGTCCTTTGCCCATATTATAATGGGATTATTTCAGAACAAGAATCTTAATCCTTTTTTAGACATTGAGATATTCGTTGAATGTTTAGGTTTCTTCCTTTTCCACTCATTTTCCTAAGTCTTCTAAAATACTTAACAGTTTTCCTGAGAACTAATGTGTAAAGCAAGATTTGTACAAGGCAAGTGAGAAGTTATAATTAGTTCCTAATTAAAGTGTAGGTATACTTGTGTCTATAGGAAGATAAGTGTGGCCAGAAGTATACTAGTTTGTTGTTTTTCTGAAGTTCTCTCTTTTGAATTTTTTTACAAGTTGGAAAATGACTATAATTTTAGGAACACCAGGAAGATGCTTTAAGATTTTCTTGCTCACTAGAATACTTCATCATTTTCTGCCATGTCCTCTATAGTTAATGCGGGATAACAAAAAACATGCTGCCATAAAGCACAATAATGAAACAACCATCACAATCATGTGTAAATTATTAACTTAAAATTGCTGACTTAGAATCACCTAATTCTAATACATAGAGAACATGTAGCAAAAAAGATGCACAAAAATAGAAAATAGCCAAAGAAACAGGGACAAATTTTGTTTCCTTTATTATTTAGTCTAGAGGGTAGCCTTACTGCCAGTATATTATTTTCAAAGCAATTGCAACCTACAATTATTAGTGAAATTTTACGTATATGATTTAGAAAAATACTTTGCTGTCAAATTATATTATTTGGAGTTTAATACAGCATTTTGTGAAAGATGGTTTTACAGTAAAATTGTTTGCCAATTTTAATATAAGGGCAGCAAATGATATTGTTCAAAGTTTTGCTCAGCTTTACTAAATTTAAAGGACAGAAACATGAGTATTACCTATTTCCTTCTTTTGAAGAAGAAAAGGGATTAAACACATCTTTCACGAAAACCTTAACTTACAGCACCATTACACTCAGTTTCAATGAGATTCTGCTGGTGTGATTAAGAAGCGAAGTTACACAGGTACATTATCTAGTTCACTTTGAAAGGAAAAGCAACAGACTTGTGATCAAAACAAGTCTCTCCACAGTTGCACTGAAAGAACCACTTTCAGGATCCCAACAGAAATGTAGATGAGAATTGCTGTTTCCCCGAATTGTTAAATGAGTATCTAATAATGGGTATCAGATGTTCTTTCCATTTTCTTACTAGTCTAACTCTGTTTGTAAGATTCAATAAAAGAATCAGTAATTTTTAATACAAACATATCTGACTTCCTGCTACCACCTTCCTAATTTAATTATGTATGTGTTTTATATATGTGTGGAGAATGACTGTTTTCTTCCCAAAGGTACATTAGAAAAACAATTCTACAGTATGATTTAAATAACATTTTATTATACTATGCATAAATCCAATACTCTTTAGGTGTTGCTGAATAACTCAAAATTATGAACATTTTCCTAATAAAGAGAAAGTTAGGTTATATTAAGAAAGTTTGCTAAGGAAATATTAATCATATTCATATTTGTTTATTCAACTGTTATTTATTTAGTACCTACTATGTGCCAATCCATTTTTCAAGTCATTGGATATAGCCATGGATAAAGAACAAAAAAGTACCTATCCTTGTTGTGGTTATATACTAGCAATGGTAGAAAACAATACACAAATACATAAGTAAAATAAAAGAGGCAGGAAAAGGCAGTAATTGGTTTTGTGGAGAAAAATTCAAAACATAAAAGAGGAGTTATAGTATGAGGAGAGTGCCGGTTTTGTATATGGTGATAAGAAAAGACCTTATTTCTGTGGCATAAGATTAAACACCTGAAAGAGATGAAAGAGACGTCCATGCTGACTTTTGTGGGAAGAGTATTTCAGACACAAGCAGTAGCAAGTGGAACCACAAATAGGACAATATAGCTGCAGCAAATAATTGAGTAGCTAATAGTTAATGGGTTCAGAAAGGTAACCAACAGACAGACTGTATAGGCTTTGTAGCGTCTTGGAAAAATTGTAGCTTCCCTTTGAGTGAGACAGGAAGTTATTTCAGGATTTACAGTGGTACTGTGGAAAATTTCTCTTTCTGGGTCCTGTGTTAAGAACAGTCTAGGCCGGGCTCGGTGGCTCAGCCTGTAATCTCCGCGCTTTGGGAGGCCGAGGTAGTGAATTGCCTGAGCCCGTGGGTTCAAGACCCACCTGGGAAACTTGGCGAGACCTCATCTCTACAATAAATAAAAAAATTAGCCAGGCGTGGTAGCGCACGCCTTTAGTTCCAGCTACTTGGAAGGCTAAGGCAGAAGGATCGCTGGAGCCCAGCAGGTCGAGGCTGCAGTGGCCGGGAGTGGCCACTGCACTCCAGTCCGAGTGACAGAGTGAGACTCCAACTCAAAAAAAAAAAACAGAACAGTCTATTGGGAAACAAGGGTGTATCCTGGCAGACCAGTTGTAGGTATAGCAAGCCTCCAGGTGAGAGATGATTATGGTTTGAACAGGATGGATGAAATGATAAGTGGCCATGTCATTAACATATAATAAAAACAAATCATATAGGATTTGCTGTTGAATTGGATTTAGTATGAGAGAAATAAATGAAGTCTGACTTCAAAGATTTTGGTCTTAGTATCCAGATAATAGGAATTGTATTTTCTGGAAAAAACCTCTGAGAAGAATAAGTTTTGCGTGGAATCAGGAAACCAGTTAGGAAAGCATTAAGCTGATTTACCTGTAGACATCTAAATGGGAAATTTAAATAGACAGTTGCATATGCAAGTCTGGAGCTCACAGACAGATGTGTATGTGTATATACACACATCTATATGTTTGTGTATGTATATACAAATATATATACACACATATATGTGAGCATTATCAATTTATGAACAGTATTTAATGTCATGGAAGTGGATGAGACCACCAAAAAAACCAGTACAAAGAAGAAAAGCAGATAGGTGAGACCACTGAGAGTTGGAATACTCCAGTATTCATTGGTTGAGAAGATAAGGAAGAATCAGGGAAATAAACCAAGTTGGTCAATGAAGAAGGAAGAAAACCACACTTTCCTGCTTCTTTCAATTTTGTATATGTCCTAGTATGTCTATTACTTATCACATATTATATAATATTTTAATTACAGTGATGATATTACTATTTAAGCAATAGATAATACATTCAATAATATATGCTACATGTGTATTTGATACATATAATTTTCAACAGCTAGAATATAGTACTTCATGCTAGATATCACATACAAAAAAGAAACAAAGACTGAGGCAGATGCTCTTTCCTGCCCCGACAAAGTTTTGTTTTTTCCCTGATGAAGAGGTAGAGAACAGCAATCACCTCAATCCAATCAGGCATTGATCAAGACAGGGACTGGACTCACCAATTTTCCTTTCATGTATCCAGGACAGGATGTATTTTGTATTTGCTTCAGGTCCTCACTCTAGTGGAACTGTGTCTTCTAAACATCACGGGGCTGACAGAATTCAGTTTGGTTTTTGCCTCAACCCTCTAGCCTTCTACATCACTATCTCAGCAGTTAGAAAAGGTAAAACCACAACAACAATAAAAACAAACAAAAAAACCACCATAAGCCTGGAATCCCTCTAAATTCCAATCTAGCACATCACAAGCCTACATGTTTCTCTGAAGTCAACTGACAATCGCTACCTGGAAGACACCTGATGCTCAGGCTGCAACGCAATGACCAGAGGAACAGAAAAGGTCTGACAATCTCAAGCTTACTCAAGAAAGGCTTGTTTCTCTCTGCTTGCTTTCATCTTGTTTTCTTCACATCCAGTGTTTTAAACACACACATTTTTTAAAATTCCTCTTTGTGTTTTCCTAGTTGGGTTTTGGAAGTTAATTTATCTAGCTAGTTACTAAACTACACTGATAAGTGGAAGTCTATCTTTTTGTCTATATCCACATTTTCATTGTGTCTGTGTATTTGCATGAAACTAACGAAGGATAAGAAAACTTCATTACAAGTAGTGTGGCAGGCTGTTCAGCATTGTACTAAAAGCAAGGAGATTGGGTGGGGAAGAGGCTTCTAGCTATGTGTGGCTTTAAGCAAATGTTATATGTTCTCCAAGTACGGTGCTCCTTATTAAGGACTCAATAAAGGGAGCTGTAATGGACATTTTTCCTACTTGCTTTACCTTTAGTCTTTAGCATTCTAATAAGAGCACTCTGATTTTCCTTGAGCAGAGAAACACTACAACTCATTCTCAGGCCAGGTAGTTTGTGTGAAATTGATCCACTTCTGGCCTAGGGAAGAGGCACGTGACCCAAAAAACTAATCAGCATTTTATCCCTCTAGCCAGTAATACTCTTAACCAGGGCAAGAGGCTCCTGCCCAGGGTCCCATGGGGCCGATTTTGGTAGTCCTCTGGCAATTGCAATAAAAAGACACATCTTTTAGTTTATTGTTTCAGAGGATAGAGTGAAAACTTGGAGCTGTTAATATCACCTTATTACCTCTCTGCAACATTGCCGTGCCTGCATGTGATGCTGCACAAGGGAAAACAACCAAGATACTGAGG
This sequence comes from Carlito syrichta, assembly GCF_000164805.1. Classification (NCBI taxonomy): domain Eukaryota; kingdom Metazoa; phylum Chordata; class Mammalia; order Primates; family Tarsiidae; genus Carlito; species Carlito syrichta. Next base: position 281,185 of record NW_007081045.1, read on the forward strand.
CATTCGCGTCCTGATGGCCTCACATATGAACTTGATCTAACATGAACTTTCCAAGGTACCCGTCTCTTAAATCTGTAGTAGAATCCTTTGCTCCGAAAACAAAAAGTCTTACAAATACAGGATCTTAACAGCAACAATAGCAACGTGATACACAGTTTATTCTCAGTCTCAAAAAATAAATAGTCAAACAAATGTAAGTGTGAGAAAAGAATAATTCCAGTTTCTACAAAGATCTCCGTATTCTAAGATACTATTTTTTTGACTGAAAGACTAAGACTCCTTTATCAAGTTCACACTTTTTTAAATAGCTTAACCTGTTATTTCACTATCAGTGAGTATAAAGATGAATTGTGAAGAAAAGAAAAGTTCTGAGATCAAAGAAGTTAGTTTTCTGTTCTGGTTCTGTACTAATTAATCCTTTACTTATTTGTTCACTAAATTTTTTGGACAGTCAGTTTTCTTCCCCATGTTTTAGTGAGGTATTTGATCTCCAAAAATGATTACCAATGATATTCATCCACAGTATCAATAACAATATGTGCAATGTGACTTTATAATGTGCATATTATAGATTTTTCTTATTTTTGCATATTGCAAAACAGTATTACCATTAAAATAAAATATAGATTTAGAGTTTTTAAAATTTGTATTTGAAATATCAACAGTGACAGTAAGTTACATATCATTAGAAATGATTTGATTTCTTTTCTTTGGCCTCAGGCATTACATATTGGATCCACAGATAGAATTTGAAAGAATGGAAGGTTTTGACTTAATAGTCTAACAACTACCACTATCTGAAGATGAAATAAGCCAAGATAAATAATTTCTAGGTTTACTTTTGCCTTTGAGGCCTGAAATTCTTTAAACCTACGATTTGTTTTGATAAAGAGTGGAAGTTATTTATAAAAATGAAAAGAGTTGTCCTTAGAAATATAAACTGTACACGATTGATAATGTAATTGGTCAAACTGTGCCAGGTTTTAAATACATTCTTTTACTGAGAAAAAATTTGAAGATAATTGTTGTTCATTCCATTTTTATTGATGAAAAACTGAGGTTTCTATGTGTCTAAGGTGAGGGTAACTTGTGCAAGGCCATTAGCTAATAAATCATAGTGCAGGATTCTATTCTCCAAATTCTATCATTTCATTACACAACACTGTTTTTCACACACATGAGACTTCTTCTCAAAGGTGGCAAATGTTGCCTTGATATAAGTAAATATTCAGAGAGATCCTTGGAGAGTATAATCTTGAGAAAATAGTAAGATAAAATTAGCAGAGGGACAAAACTGATAAATATTTACAGTACTTAAAAATAAATTATTGTTTTTTATAAAGTTATTTAAGCACAATTTCAGACAAAAAATAATAATTTACACTCATACTCACAGTTCACCAGCAAAATCTAATGGAAATAATTACATTTGACTCCACAGAGTTCAAGGCTCAGGGAACATGACATCCAAAGTGTTGTCACAGTACTAATTAGCACTACTCAGTATCATATTTAACATCTTTGCTAACCTATAACACATTCATAATTATTTTCAGATTCATTCATGTAAATAGTATCGTCTACTTCTATGTCAAAATGTCTAGGTCAAAAGTAATATGAATGGATTTCAAGATCTTTTTGGTGAATATAATAACTCTTTTCACCATTTCCAGGATGGAAGATAAATTTTTGCTAAAGATAGTTGCTTTAGTAATGTTGCTTTTATGTTCTGAATAGGGACACACAATGGTTCAAGGTTGCAAATTATAGATAATCTTATCTTATGTACTATTTATGTACTTCTTCCAAAAGAAGTAGATCTAATTATACCTACAAGGTAAGAAAGCACAGTGACTGAGAACTTGGAGTCTGGAGCTGACTGCCTGGGTTCAAGGGCCCCTGCATGCTGCTAGCTGTGTAACACCAACAAGCTCATTAATCATCTGTGTGTCTGTTGTTTCTTCTGTGAAAAGGAAATTCGAATATTGCATATGTGTGTTAATATAAAGTTCTTAGAAAATCATCAGACACAAAACGATCTCTGGATACATGTTAACCTTGATTAATAATAGTCTCTATTTTTGATAAATACTATTGACTTCTCTATCTTTTCCAGTTATTACATTGGTTTAATTTGGGGGAAAATAGTCTGAAATATGTTCTACGCAAAAGGACTTTTGATTTAAAAATTGTATCAGTAAAATACTTAAAAACGACTGTTGTACTTGGTTCAGAGAAGGTATTTTCAATGCTTTTATTCAAATAGAACAATTACATTTCAAATATCTTTCTTCCACTCTCTCTCTTTTAAAATCTGTTCCCCTTAAAATGAATGGTGGAGCACTAGGAGATACCAGCAAATTTGAAAAATAATCTACACTACCTATAATTTATGAGAGATGGACGCATGCAAACTATCTATCAAGTTTATAATTTCCACAGCCACAGAAAGCTAAAAGAAAATCCACACACCTATATACAGAAAAGCCAAGAAAAAGAAAGAAGTTTATTTTGTGTTTTCACTAAACATATGTAATCTCAATTTTGTAAGTAACATACAAGTAGTACATAAGAAATTGTAAATAATGATAGGCAAAATGTATATGGTTTTGTCAATCTTTTTACAAACTGGAATCAACATATTTTTTAAGTAATTGATACTCATCATGACTCCATAGTTTTCCTGAGAGATAGCATTACATTGCCTAAATTTATAAATGTGTAGAAATATCCCCTAACATTTTTAACAAATAATTTTAGTGACCACACATTTAGATATGAAATATAGATCAGATGTAAATTCTATAAATCTGAAATACTAACAGTGAGTATAGAAGAGATTGTTTATCACATTTTATTATTTTGTATCAGTCTTCAATTCATACAGTAAACTTAAACCTTAAATATTTTTAAAATTTTGGGTATTCTATAATTTAATGAGTAATTTATATGTAAATTAGCCTACTTACTGTCAAGGAATTAAATAATTCTACTAAAGCATGAAACCAAAACTTAGGATAATATAGTCTAAAAAGTGAAGACAATGAAGTCAAAGAATGGTATGCCTTAATTAAGAAAGGTCATGCTGTTTGATGGAGGTGTCAAGTTCAAGATGAATGCACATGGAGTGGTCAGGTCAAACAGGGAGATAGTACCAGCTAGGTCATTTGGACCACGATCAACTCCTGAGGGGATAACAGATGTTGTAGCCAAATTACCCTCCCAGGTAATTTGTCCTCCTTGCCTTATCTATTTTGTGAACTCCAAGTTAATTTCTAATTTAAGTTACAGTTTCAATATTTTGTGAATCTGCTTGACTCCTCCAGAGGTGGTTAGGTATTTATTACCTTCTGTTTCATGATCTCCTAGTACCCTGAACTTGTCACTATTGTCACATTTCATTATGCCTTACAATCTGAAGTACAATTTTTATCACCATATAAATTTTATCACCATTGTGAACAATTTGAATACCGGGGTTATGCTTTATTCATTTTGTATCAACACAAATTAGCATAGTTTCTAATATATGATATACATTCAATACATAGTTTGTTGGCTTGAATAAAAAATGCAAACATCAGTAGTTGAAAATGAATAGTTCTATCAGCCGAGCATGGTAGCGCATGCCTGTAATTCCGGCTACTCGGAAGGCTGAGGCGGAAGGATCGCCGGAGCCCAGCAGGTCGAGGCTGCCGTGACCGGGAGCGGTCACTGCACTCCAGTATGGGTGACAGTGTGAGACTCCAACTCAAAAAAAAAAAAAAAAAAAAAAAAAGAAAATGAATAGTTCCTGGTTTGTCTGTATATCTGTGTGAGAAAGAAATTTGACATTGGAGCCTCTCTATAGTCATTTTTCTTACCCTGTTTGTGTTTTTGGTGCTATTCCTTTTGTTCACTGTGCTGTTCCTAGTACCCTTTTTAGAGTCCCAGCATTCATTAATCTTTTGTTCTCTCTATTATTATTCCTTTCTAACAATTTTCAAGATATCTCTTTTCTGTGCTGTTATGAAGTGCTTTTTGTAGAGCTAATAGATCAGGAGAGAAAGATAGTTTTCTTCTACAAGCAAAATAATACATAACTCTAGTTATCCTGCCAGCACGTTAATGATTAATCATACTTTAAAATATGTATTACAAAAACTTTAAAATTACTTAAGTTTTAAAACAGAGTGGCTAACTTTTTAAAAATGCATTAAACATGTATAATCTGATCCCATCTCTATAAAACATCACATTTATGGTATTTTTTGACATAACGATTACATGAGAGATTAAGGAAACAAATATCTTTCCCATCAATCTTACCCATTCACTCCTCCCTTCCATCATTAGGCCTTTATATAAGTCTAGAGTGCAGTCCAAATGGAGTTTTAAGTTAAATCTTGTGATTTCGAATACCTAAATTTATTACTCTATAAAGACAACTCTATTTCTCAGGAGGCATACTCACATTCACCAAGTATACAAAATCTGATTGCTTATACCATATTTAAAACATATACATTTACAATAAAAAATGAACTATTATGTGGAGAGCAATAATTATACTCACAAAGCTAGCACGCTTATATTACTATAAAATATCTAAAATATTAGAAAGAAAATATGTACCAGTGTGAACTATTCTAAGTAGTATTATATATCTTACTTTTTACTAAAGCAGAAACTGCCAATATTAGTGTATCTTCCAAAAAAAAATCTTAAGAACAAGATTTCAATCCCCCATCTCATTTAGGATTTTTTAATTTGTTATTCTTTTAGTGTATTATTTTGTTTAGCATACTAGTACCTTTAGTCATATCACATCTCTGTTAAGGAATTTAGATTAGACTGTTCTGTTACTTTTATAATCCTTCTTTCAGAGTAGGTGTTTGCATGTTATATTTCAATATTACTTAGAGGAGGGTAACATGCAACTATTTTCCTCATTATCACACAGAATTTTAAATAGTCAATGTAAAATGTATACTTCTATTGGGAATGTGAGAAGGAGGAAAGAGAAAAAGAAAACAATTATTACTTACTTCGTTCCAGACACTTTGAAAATATTACATAAATCTTCACAGTAATCCTTTGAGATATATTTATTATCTCCCTTTTACAAATGAAATGAAGTTCATACATTTTACATCACTTGCTCAGATTGCATGTAGGACAAAGATATAAACCTAAATCTAATTCCAAAAAGTTCCCTTCAGTATAAACTGCATCCCGTAATTAGAAAAACTAACATGTGAGCAATTCATTATGGAGACAAAAAAAAAACAAACCTTACTAAACACACAAAAATTAATCTTCTATGCACTTAATGACATGCATCATTGCTACTGTTTTGCTTGGTAATTAAGATATAAGCACCAAACAGATCAGTAAATAGTTGTAATTAATATTAAAGTCAATGTATTTCTGAATCAAAACAATGGAAAAATTTATAACAAGAAAGTACTCTAATGCCTTACTTAAGCTAACTTGAGTCCCTCTAATCCTCTGTTGAAGACTTTCCTCTTATTAAGTAACACTTATAAAAACAGAGTGACTCAATACATAGCATTTGAGTGACCTCCAAATCCTTTCTTTTTCTTAGAAAAATAAAGTTTGCTGCTTCTGAGACTACTTTCTCTACATTGCCAAAAATCTAAAGGTGGATGATGTATATATTAGATCAATGAAATGGAAAAGTAATCACTTTAGGTGAAAATATGAAGAACATAAATTATAGAGTTGTTAGAATTTGAATACAAGCATGATGAAAAACAGAAGATGAAAAGAAAAAGAAAAGAAAATTGGGTTTTTCTTGTCAAATTAAAGTGAATGCATAAAAGACAAATGTGGAGAAGCATAGGGTTTTTTAAATAGATAATTAATAAACTAATTTGGGTGGCACTGATTTGCATAGGGATTAAGGGTAAGTAAGAAGAGAAAGGTTGGGACCAGACAAGAAAGGCCTTAAAATATGTAAAATTGGTGCACAATATTTTCCAGAGTCCTTGTGATAGGCAGAATCCTAAAACAACCCCCAAATCACCTCGCTTTGATATAACAAGCCATTTACCGGTTGTTGAATCACACATTCATGTAGGTGGTTCTGTGAAGAGATTTTTGCTGAGACAACTAAGATCTCAAAATAGTTCACCTTAAAATAGATGACTGTCCTCGATAGGTTTCACTTAATCAGTGTCCCACTCTGTTACCCAGGCTAGAGTGCAGTGGTACAATCACAACTCACAGCAGCCTCAAACTCCGGGGCTCAAGTAATGCTCTTGACTCAGTCTCCTGAGTAGCTAGGACTACAGGTGTGAGTCACTATGCCCAGACTATTTTTTTTTTTTTTTTTTTAGTTTGTTGTAAAATAAAAAAGTATAGTGAAGTCAAAGACTCATTATACTGCCCAGGCTAGTCTCAAATTCCCGGACTCAAGCAGTCCTTCCTCCTCGGCAACCCGAAGAGCTGAGCTTACAAGTATGAGACATCATGCCCAACCTGATTCAGTCGGGTGAACTCTATTTTTGTTATTTTACTTTTTATTTTATTTTAAAGATGTGGGGTACAATTCAGGATTAGCTATACAAGTGAACATTGTCCAGGTTAAGTTTTGGCCTCCCTTTGGTCCTCACTTCACCTGGTTTGAGATCAGGTACCCTTACTGATATTGTGTCCCCTGCTGCGCCCCGGCAGTATCCCACTGCTGCCAATCCCTATCTTATAGTATTATGATAATTGTTCAGGGTCCACTTATGAGTGAGAATATGTGGTACTCTGTTCTTTGTTTCTGTGATTGACTCTAAATCCATCCAAGTTTCTGCAAAATACATATGTGTGTTCTTCTTTATGGTTGCAAAATATTCTATCGTGTGCATGTGCCACATTTTATTTATCCAGTCCAGTTTCGATGGGCAGTAAGGTTGGTTCCATGTTTTTGCTTCTGTGAATAGTGCTGCAATAAACATGCGAGTAAAGGTTTGTTTTCTGTAGAATAATTTGAGTTCCTCTGGGTATATTACCAGCAGAGGGATTGCTGGGTCATATGGAAGGTCAATGTCTAGTTCTTTTAGGAATCACCACACTGTTTTCCAAAAAGGTTGCATTAGTTTGCATTCCTACTAGCAGTGTAGAAGCATTCCTTTTTCTTCTCATCCTCACTAGCATCTGTTGTTTGTTTTATTAATGACGGCCATTCTTACTGGGGTTAGGTTGTATCTCAGTGTGGTTCTGATTTAAATTTCTCTGATGATTAGTGAAACTGAACATTATTTCATGTGTCTGTTGGCTGCCTGTATATCTTCTTTTGAGAAGTGTCTATTCATATCTTTGCCCACTTTTTAATGGGGTTGTTTTTTTTTTAAGTTACATTCGAGTACCTTGTAGATCCTGGATGTTAGGCCTTTTTCAGATATTACAGTTGGCAAATATTTTTTCCCATTCTGTGGGCTGTCTCTTCACTCTCCTGATGGTTTCTTTTGCTTTGAAGAAGTTTTCACTTTGATGAGGTCCCACTTGTCTACCTTATTTCTTATGGCATGGGCACTTGGGGTTTTGATCAGGAATTGGTTGCTAGTTCCAATTTCCATAAGGGTGTCTCTTGCATTTTCTAAAGTTCTTATAATTTGAGGTTTTGCATTTAGATCACTGATATTTTTAAAGTTGATTTTTGTGTATGTTTATAGGTAGGGGCCCTGTTTCAGTCTTCTGCATGTGGTCAGTTTTTCCAGCACCATATACTGAATAGGTTCTCCTCTTCCCAGTGATTGTTAGTGGAGTCTTTGTTGAAGGTGAGTTGGTTGAGAAATTGAGGTTTTGCTTCCAGGATCTTTATACTGTTCCATTGATCCATATGCCTATTCTTTTTTATTTTTATTTTTGAGTTGGAGTCTCAGTCTGTTGTCCAAGCTGGAGTACAGTGACACACTCCCAGTCACCCCAGGATCAGTCTGCTGAGCTCAACGATCCTTCACCCTCAGCCCTCCAAGTATCCAGAACTATAGGTGCTCACTACCACACCTGGCTAATTTTTTGATTTAGTGTAGAGACGAGGACTCACCACGTTGCCCAGGCTCATCTCAAAACCACGAGCTCAGGCAATTCTCTTGCTTCAGCCCCGCAAAGGGCTGAAATTACAGACTTGAGCCACCACACACATACTGCCTATCCTTGTACCAGTACCAGGATGTTTTAATTATGGCAGCCTTGTAGTAAAGTTTAAAGTCTGGAAGTGTGATACCTCCCACTCTGTTTTTTTTTTTTTTTTTTTGCTAAGGATTGTTTTGGCTATCTATGGTCATTTATGTTTCCATCTGAATTTTTGTATTGTTGGTTCCAGATCTGAAAAGAATGATATTGGTTAAAATTTAATGGGTATTGCTTTAAATATATAGATTGCCTTTGGTAGGTTGGACATCTTACCAAAGTTGATTCTTCCTGTCCATGAGCATAGAATATTTTACCATTTGTCTGTGTCTCGTTGGATTTCTTTGAGCAGTGTTTTGTAGTTTTAGTGGTAAAGTTCTTTCACTTCTCTGGTTAGGAAAATGCCAAGGTATTTCATTTTTGTGTGTGGCTACTGTGAATGGAATTGTGCTTTTTATTTGTTTCTCTGCCTGTTTGTTGTTGGTGTTTAAGAATGCGAATGTCTTTTGCACATTTATCTTGTACTTCAAGACTTTGCCAAAGTCCTTTATCAGTGCAAGAAGGTTTTTGACAAATTCTCTTATATTTTCGAGGTATAAAATCATATCGTCAGCAAAGAGGGATAATTTAACAACCTCTTTTCTTATTTGGATAGCCCTGATTTCCTTCTCTTGTCTAATAGGTCTAGCTAAGACTTCCAACACAATGTCGAAGAAGAAAAGTGAGTGGGCAGCCTTGTCTTGTTCCAGTTTTCATGGGAAATGCTTCCAGTTTCTGTTCATTTAGGAATATGCTGACTGTGGGTTTATTGTCGATGGTGCTTATTATTGTGAGGTATGTACTTTTTATCCCTAGGTGCTTGAGGATTTTTATCAAGAAAGGATGCTGAATTTTATCAAAAGCTTTTTCTGAATCTAATTATATATTCATGTGGTTCTTGTTTTTACATCTGTTGATGAATTTAATTACATTTATGGTCTTGCAGATGTTGAGACAACCCTGCATCCTGGGTCATGGTGGATGATTTTTGAGATGTGTTGTTGGATCCAAATTGCTAAAATCTTGTTGAGAATTTTTGCATCCATGTTCATTAGGGATATTGGCTTGTAATTCTCTTTTTTGTTGTATCTTTACCTGATTTGGGTATTAGTGTGATGTTAGCTTCATAAAATGATTTGGGGAGAATTCCATGTTTTCAAGTGCCTGGAATACTTTCAGTAGGATTTGTATCAGCTCCTTCTTGTATGATTTGTAGAATTCTGCTGGAAAGCCATCTGGTTCAGGGTTTTTGTTGTTGTTGTTGTTGTTGTTGCAGGTAGTTTACTTATGACAAAGTCAATTTCCTAGTTGATTGTTGGTCTATTTAGTGTCTCAAGGTCTTTTTGTTTCAACCTTGGGAAGTCGTGTGATGACACAAAGTCCTCCATTTCATTTAAATTATCAAGTTTGTTTCCATACAGGTGTACACAGTAATCTTTTATATTTCTTTGGGGTCAGTCATGACTCAATTTTTTGCATGTCTGATTGTGTTTATTTGGGCTTTTTCTCTCTTTTTCTTGGTCATTTCTTGCTAGGGGTTCAGCAATCTTATTTATTCTTTCAAAAAACCAGCTTTTGGCTTTGTTGGTTTTTTTTCTGTGATGTTTTTGTCTTCTATGTTCCATATTTGGGCTTTTATATTGGTGATCTGGATTCTTCTGCTATGTTAGAGCTTTGGCAGTCTTGTGTTTCCTTAGGTGATTGTTAGGCTCTTAACTTCTGATCTTTCTATTTTCTCGATGTGTGTTCACAAAGATATAAATTCTACTCTTAGAACTTCTTTCATGGCAACCCAGAGGTTTTAGTAAGATATTTCTTTGATTTCATTACTTTCCAGGAATCTTTGAATTTCTGTTTTGATTTCTATATTGACCCAGTAGTCATTTAGCATCATGCTGTTTAGTTGAAGTTCACATCTCTGTGGGTTTGGGGGCAACATTGTTGGTGTTGATATTTTTTGTATTCCACTCTGGTATGAGAAGGTGCATAGCAGTATTTCAATCTAATGAAAATTGTTTTTGGCTTGATTTATGGCTAAGGATGTGATCAGTCTTGAAGTACATTCCATGTGGTGATGAGTAGAATATATATTCTGTCTCTGTTGGGTGGAGTATTCTGTAAGTATATGTTAAGTCCATTTGGTCAAGCATCAAGTTGAGTTTCCAGATTATTTTGTTGATTTTTTTGCCTTATCTATCTAGGGTTGTTAGTGGGATATTTAATTCCCCAGTTATAAAAATGTTAGAGTCAATATCTTTTTTTTTAGTTTACTTAGTAGTTGCTTTATAAACGTTGGTGCTCCTGTGTTGGGTGCATATATGTTTAGAATGGATATTTCTTGTTGATGGATTGAACATTTTATCATTAATTAGTGTCCTTCCATATATTTTTTTAAATTTTGATAGCTTAAAGGTAGTATTTTTCTGATATTACGATCATGACTTCTGCCTTCTTTTTTGATCCATTCACCTGGAAACTTGTTTGCCATCCTCTAACTTTGAGTCTCTGTGCAGCTCTTATGGTGAGATGAGTTTCCTAGATGCAGCACATTATTGGTACATGGTTTTTTATACAGTTTGCCATTCTGTACCTTTTCAGTGGTGGATTTAGTTCATTCACATTCAGACTGATTTTTGAAATTTGGTTGTTTATCCTCATCATGAAGTTCTTATAATGTTTTTTGTTCACTTGCTTGTCTGTTTTCTTTTAACTTTTGGGTTTATGTATGTATGTGTTTTCAAATTTGCAGTCACGATGCATTCTCTCTTGATTTTGTGTAAACCTTTTCTCTTGGGAAGCTTTTTCTTTCTTCTGTACTTAATACATTTTAAAGCATCTCCTGTAGAGCTGGTCTGGAAGCTGTATAATCTCTTAAGGATTGGGTGTCTGGGAAGGATTTTAATTTTCTATCACTGAAGAAGCTGAGCATGGTTGGGTAGGAAATTCTTGATTGAAATTGCTTATCTTTGAGGACTTTGAATATTAGTTCCTTCAAGCTTATAGTGTTTCTGCTGATAGATCTGTTGCTATTCTGATTGGTTTTCCTCAATAGGTAGTCTGACCTTTCTCTCTTGCTACCTTTAGAATTTTTTCTTTTGAGCCTACTCTGTGTAGGCAAAATATTATCTGTCTAGGGATTGATCTTCCTGTTTTGATGTCTTGTGGGGTTCTCTGTATCTCTTGTATTTGGATAGACACATCTCTGGTGAGATGGGCAAATTTTATTCAATAACTTCCTAGAATACTGGCTCAAAGGTGTTCTCTATTTCCCTTTCTTCTTCTGGGATACCAATCAGGCATAGGTTCAGCCTCTCTTGGAGGCTGTATTCTTTCCTTCTGTATTTTCTTTCCATGATTTTTTACAGATCACATTAATTCCATGTTTTGTCCTTCAAATTCTGAGATTCTTAATTCTACTTGAGTAATTCTGCTTTCCATGATTATCATCTTGCTATTTATTTCCTGGGTGAAATTTGTTATGGTCAAAATCTCTGTTGCAAGTTCTTTCAGTGTTTCATCTTGGCTTTCTCATTTTATTCACTCTTTCTATCCATTCCCTAATCTCTATTGCATTCTGGGATCAGTCATAGGTGATTTCCATTGCTTGGGTGCTGAAGCCTGATTTTTCAGGCATTTTCTCTTTGTTATACTAGGAATTACCTGTGTTCTTTCATTAATTTTTCCTCATTTGTGAAAGATCGCTTTCTTTTCTCTTTAGTTAAGTTTTTCAGTGGCAATTGAAGAGGCTTTCACTTTTGATATTTGCTCAGCCCTCTATTCTTCCCTGATCAGGGCTCTGAATTTGTTTTACTTTGAAACAGAGCTGTGGTGGGAAGTTTTGCTATCTCTTGTAGTTTTGAGAGTTGAATAAGCTCAGAAACTACTTTCAAATCATAATAATAACTTATTGTGGTAAGGGTTCCTTGAGGCCCACTCCCACCAACACTCTATATGATGATGCAAAGGGTATGTGTGTGTAACCTTTGAGTCCAAGATACAGTAACAGCAATGAGGAGAACAGAGAAAAGTAGAATGAAATAAGATGGACAAATTTTTTTTAAAAATTTAAAAACCCAAAACAACAAAGCAGAAACCAAAGAAAAAGCAATTAACCACACACACACACACACACACACACACATCTCACACACACACTAAAACAAACTGGAATAACAACAAAGCAAAAACAAACAAGAAAAACAAACACACACAAACCCAACCCAAAATAAAAGGCAAATAAAAAGAAGGGAAAAAAAAGAAAAGGAAAAAAGGAATTCAAATCATACCCTCACACATATATTCAACACATTAAGCTAAAACAAAAAAGCAAGAAGCAGCAAACAAAAAAGACTGAAAAATGAACACTCAATCCTTCATGTACACACATAAACAGAAAACAAAAACAAGAGAAGAAAGAAAAAAAGCTGTGGGGAAGATGCAGAAAGAACCCTCACATACACATTCATGCACAAAGGAAAGATATTTAAAAATTAAAAAAACAAACAAAACTTTCACGCTTGTGGCAAGTTCTGTAATTGTTCCTCTCAGCTGCCCCTCTGTTGTCTCCTACAGAGCTTTGGCCTCATTCACAATCTTCCCAGTGACCAGCACAGGGAAGGAGGAGGTGACAGTGGGTGTAAATGGGGCTTCAGTTCTCCTCTCCAACTCTCATATAGTCAGGGGCATCCCCTCCAGTAGGGAAGTGCTTGATTGTCTTTTTTCTGGGTGCTGGCAGGGGACGCTCCAGACAGGCTTATCCTTGAGCAGAGTCCTCCTATTGTGGCTCCACCTAGGTTTGTCCTTCTCAGTCATGCCCCAGCCATGTTCAGAGGATTGTTGGGAAGGAGAGAATTGGGTCAGCCCTGTACTCACCACTGATCTCTTTGGAGGTATTCCTAATCCTTTTCTGGCCATAACCTTTGTCCTGTGGCTGAATCAGTGTAGGGCATAGAGGGCCAAGACTCAGCACTCATTTTGTCCCTCTTGAGTCTGTGCTTTCAGGATATTCCCTCTGGGTTACGATCAACCCCTGGGTCATTAATCCACTGGTTACCAAGATTGGGATGGGTTTGTCACTCCATGGTGAGTAAGCCAGAGTGCTTTGTGACCAAGTTTTCAAGATGGTGGCAGGGTACCTCTTTCATCTTCTCCAGTCTGGCTCTACCTCTGGGCTCCCTTGCTGTGCTTTCTTGCAGGCCTTGCTGCAATATCCAACGGCAGTCTCTCCTGGCAGCTTCTTCCCACGTAGGGTTTTATTGATTTTTTTTAAAAAATGGTGTTCAACTTCTGCACCCCAGGAAGTGCTAGGGACCAAGCAGAGCAGCTGTGGCACCAGTCACATAGTCTGACTAACTCCACCTTCATCTTCCCAAGAATCCAAAAAAGACCCCAGGTGAACTCTTAAAAGTGAATGAAACCTTCTAGATATTAAAAATTTGAAGCATAAGAGAGATTTGACACAAGAGAAAAGAGATTTTACTCAGGTGTCCCTCTGCGGACTTTAAAGATGAAAAGGATCACATGGCCAAGAATGTGAGTAGCCTCAAAAATCTTATAAAGGCCTAGTTAATATCCAGCAAGGAAATAGGCAACTCTGTTCTACACAGCAAGGAAATTAAGTCTGTCATATCCACTTGAGCAAGGAAGAGGACTTTGAGTTCCAGATAAGAACACAACATTGACACTTTAATTTCAGCCAACTAACACATTAAGCAGAAAATTCAGTCATGCCATATCTGAACTTCTAAACTACAAAACTGAGAGAATAAATGTTGTTTTAAGCAGCCGAGTTTGTGGTAATATTTATATACCAATATAGAACTAATATAGCCTCATGTGAAGCATTCTTGCTTCTGATTTTCCTTTTATCTTTTTTGTCTTATTACATAAGCTTATTATATGTATGTCAAATGTATTTTTATGTCTTTAAACAATTTGTTCGCAATTTAATGCTTGGTTCAAGAGTCATTGTATTATTAATAAAATATTATCATTAATTATATTTGTGTATATTAAGAATTAACATTAATATTTATAAATTTTGAACTACAAAAAAGCCATGCAAAGTAAGCTCCTTATTACTAGCAATTTTGAAACTTGACTTGAATAGGAAGAAAATATTTTAAGCTAATAGCATGGAAAGGCTATATTTTATCAGCAACCTGGCAAAATACTTTCTAAATTAGACAATTTCAACAGTAGCAACATAACAGATGTTTGTCATTCACATCTTTTTTAAAGCCCCATTTTAGAACAAAGCAAATATCAACTTTTTTTCTCTTTATATTCTTACCTTATCTTTTAATTTACCATATCTTCATCAAGCTAAAATAAGACTAGCAAGATAGTATATAAGTAGGAAAGGAGGGTATTTACCACTTACAGACATGAAAACATACATCATATGTTTCAAATGAATTAACTAAAGAGATTGTTGAAAGAGATGAAGATTTAAAAAAACAAATAGAGGAATATGAATACACACACACACACACACACACACACACACACACACACACAGTTGTTCTTCTGTATTCGTGAGGAATGGGTTCCAGGAGTTTCTGTGGATATCAAAATTCATGGTCAGTTGGAATCCACAGATGGATATGATCTGCCAAGTGTGTGTGTGTGTGTGTGTGTGTGTGTGTGTGTGTGTGTGTGTTTGTGTGTGTGTGTTTAAAGCATAGGACAAAAAGAATGTATCTCAAATGAATTAAAATGTAAATAATATGAAAATCATAAAATAAAAATGTGCAACTTACTGCTCTTCTTCTACCTCCGATTTCATTTTCATATACAAACAATAGCTATAGAAATATGTAGCATTTTATTAGTGATGAGGAGAGAGATTTAAAATGTTAAATTTTAAAACTTGCTTTATGTTTTCTCCTGTCATTTTAAAAGTGTAGTGTTTTGGAGAAAAGTGATCCAGCAGAACAAACTATACTACTATTTGTAAAACTTTTGGACATCAAATATTTTTCAATACAATAAATATTTTTTACTTTTTCAGTAATTTTTTTAAAAAATTGAGATATCATTGTTTGGTTCTTCAAATAAATCAACTTTGACATTTGCTTCACTATATTTTATCTGTTTCCAAACATAATTTTGAAGTTACTGAGTAAGCTCCCACTAGCAACCAAAATATAGTAATTTGCTTAGAAATTCCATTCCTCTCACATCAAAATCCACCAAATGTCTTAGAATTCCCTGGATGAATATCTCAGGAGTGTTAATGAAGCAGTTCTGCAGGTGTCGGTGTTACCACCAATCCTTCTCCCCATCCTTTTTTGACTGACTGCAGCTATATCAACTGTCAGTGTATGTACACCTCATGTGCATGCTGCAAGTGCAGTCAAACAGGATTCCAAACTGAGGAGAGGGTGCCATTCTTGGGGTTTAATCTCCTATAATCACTATCTTGAAATTCTTAATAATTTAACCTTTGAATTAGTATTTTGTGAGTGAGATCTAGTGGGATAATAGAGCGTGTGCTGGGAGCTGGGAGCTTCAGCTCAAACTTGGGTCCATGTGAATCGCATCAGGGCCCTGTACTCAATTTCAAGGCAAAGTCTCATAACCTATGACAGTCTACACTCACCCTCCAAGTATCCTGTGTCTATGGGAACACGACATCAAATAGCAATTAAAAAAAAAAAAAGACAGTCCAAAATTGAAAGACTATTGAGAAAAAAAAAATGCTTTTTTTCTGTTTTTTTTTTTTTTAAAGACACCCCACATCTATATTTGTTCCAGATGTCACAACTTAAGTAGCTGGCCCTGTATATATGCCCTGCAAGATATGCACTGTTCTGTTAATGTCCATAAATATTCTGCAGCTCTTAGGCATAGATATTCACTAGAACCTACTCATACTCTGACAACAGGGCATCTCACAAGAATGCCCAATCATTTCCACAAATGTTGAAATTACTGCCTTGCCTTCAGGATGTCAGTAATTCATTTAGTGTAGCTCTTACTTGCTATTTTGTTGCTGTATTCTAGGCTAAAACTCAGGGGTGAGCTCATTAATGTAGGCCAGAACCCAATTTTTATCTCCCATTTTGCTGACTCTTTCATTGATTCTGAATATAAAATCTTGTCATCTTAATGGTCTTCTTTCTTAAAGTGAGTCTTTTGTAAAAGGCTACTCTTTAAGTAAATATAAACCTAGGATGAGGGTTTCCCAGTTACTACTTCTGTGCCAAGATGCATATGATTTTTAGCGTGATTATGGTTTGAAATTAAAGAACAACTTAGCTGAATTAACAATTATTACTCAACAGAATGCCTAAAGGCATCATTGTGCGTTACTTTTTATAAAACATAGGGAGGATCTCCCTCTTCAAATCCTAAAATAATAGAGGAATTCAACACATCTATTTTTAGATAAGAAAACTGGAGTCTGAAAGGTTAATCAAACATTTATTCAGGTCTGATCAAGTGCTAATAAAATTGTTACATTTTATTTAATCACAATGAATTATTTAAGAAAATGATAAGGCAAAATATTAAATGTCTGTTTTATAAATATTAGAAGAAATAACTTAATTGATGTTAATTAAAAAATTTTTTTTCTAACAGTGGAAAATGCTAAGAATTAGAATGAGCGAGCTCTGCTTTAATGTTGATAAAAGTGTGTCCTAGAGGATAAGTTCTAAGACATTTTCCAAAGAAGCTCTCACACAAACATCATCACACCAGGGAAAAACCTAGCATACCAATATCTCAGCCCTGGATCAAGCTTTATCTTTTTCTCTCACTGCCTCCAGATTCAAGGCTATTAAAAAGATTTAGCTCTGACGTTTGTAGATTTAATTTGGGGAATTTCTCACTTATTGCTGTAATCTTAGGACTCCCTTTAACAAAATTACTGCCTCACATATGGAATTTACTAGCCTACATTGGATATCTGTATGGATTTTCCCCTTCTAGCAGTATTCAGCTTTGTGTTTTCTGATCCATCAGTATAAACTTGCATCAGCCCAAATCCAGAACCTAGAAATGATAGTGGTATGCACCTTTTATGCACTTAATAAATGCTGGCTCAGCATGAAGCAGCTAATTAGTTTCTGTTAAATCACAGTAGCCATAACACACTCCTTGCACAATTTACATTTTTAATACACCACCTGCTTATTTATATGTCAACCACATGGTTTTAAAAAAAAGGTAGTATATTTTAACAGCTATTTCTCACCCATCTACTATGGGCTAGGCACTATGCTGGATGATGGGGAATCACATAATGAATAGTAGATGGCTTTGAGAATCATCCAGTCTCCATAGTCTGCATAGGACATGCTTACTTTGACAGTTATACTCCTTTTTCTATATCCATACCATACCAATCAGAGCAAAGCATAGGAAGGACAGGACAGAAGAGTTGGGAATGGCTCCCCCAAAAAATAAGGTGAAATTTGTCTTGTAGCCTTCCTACTCCTTATGTCCTGGTATTACCTATCTCTGCTTGAATATGATTCTGTTTATTCATATATTTCTTATCTAATATTTTGTGCAGTATTTAACCTAACTTGTCCTACCGTTTGTCAAACTGAGGCTTTGAAATCATCTTGTTTTGTTCTTACGACCATCAGTCTTTCTTTCCAATTGCCTGAGTGTTAGAGTAGTGTATTTGCCTGAATATAGTATGAATACTGATATAAGAAAAGAAATGATTATAGTATTATTAAACAAAATTTTTGGCATTACAAAAGTGTTCTTGCACAAAATTTGTAGATATATAAAACATAAGAAGAATAAGTTAAAATAGAAAGATACATTCTCCCCCCACACACATTTTTTTTTAAATCTTGACAAGAACAAGAACTATGTAACTTTTCAGTACTATGTTAGAATCCAACTTTTGCCATTTATTATCTGTGTAATATTAGGCAAATTACTGAATCTTCATGAGCTTTAGTTTCCTTATCTCTACAATGAAGACGAATAAAACATGATTTAATAGAGTAGAGATCTATTTCATGAAACTGAAATAATAAGCAAAGTTCTTAGCAGAATACCTGGAGCTTAGCAGACACTCAATAAATGCCATTTCCCCCTTTTCTTTTTTCTTTTTTTTTTTGAGTTGGAGTCTCACTCTGTCGCCCAGACTGGAGTGCAGTGGCCGCTCCCGGCCACCGCAGCCTCGACCTGCTGGGCTCTGGCAATCCTTCCACCTCAGCCTTCCAAGCAGCTGGAACTACAGGCGAGCGCTACCATGCCCAGTTAGTTTTTTTTTATTTATTGTAGAGATGAGGTCTCGCCAAGTTGCCCAAGCGGGTCTTGAACCCGCGGGCTCAGATAATCCACTCACCTCAGCCTCCCAAGGCGCGGGATTACAGGCTGAGCCACTGAGCCCGGCACCATTTCCCCCTTTTCAAGTAAAAATAATCTAATCTACATGAACCATAAAGTTTATTTGGATGTCATAAATCTCTAAGTATTTATTATTATAATGTCTGTCTATAAAACATGCATAAAAACTTCTATAATAATTGCAATTTGCAAATGACTAAGTGTACAAGTACCCAATTTTCTCATGTGCTTTCAAATAGATCACATGAGAAAGACTGAAAAATATTATCATCATGATACTGAAGAAATTGAGACCAAGAAAGGTTAAGTGACTTGTTAAGGGTCACAGTATAATTAATAACAGAGTCAACGCAGGTCTTTGTAGACTCCCATATGTACTCCTTTACCACACTGTGCTGACAGCACTAGGATTGGAAGCCCTGCCACTTCAGCTTTCTATCTCCACATGCTCTCCATCTGTCTGACTCTAGATAAAGAAGCTCCATTTGCTCCTTGCTTTTGAGGTATTCACAGTTTTAGTTATGGCCATCTTTCTGTTTTAAATATCCCATACTTGGGAATTTGTCTGGTTGTATATTTTACCATACATAAATTGTATCATTGTCTTCGTCTTTTTGTGTTGTTATAAAAGGGAAATTTATTT
The DNA here is from genome assembly GCF_000164805.1 of Carlito syrichta. NCBI lineage: Eukaryota > Metazoa > Chordata > Mammalia > Primates > Tarsiidae > Carlito > Carlito syrichta. Next base: position 300,314 of record NW_007081045.1, read on the forward strand.
CTAAAAGAGGTTTATTAGGCTTGTGGTCTGCAAGCTGTACAAGAAGCATGGAGCTGACATTTGCTTCTGATGAGGGATTCAGTTTCATTTGTGGGAGAAAGTTAAGGGAATCTGGTGTGAGCAGAGATCACATGGAGAGAGAGAAAGGATGGAAGAGAGGACACGTGTCAGGCTCTTTCTAATAATTCTCCTGTAAAATAAGTGTAAGAACTCACTCTTTAAAGAATGGCACCAAGCTTTACAAGCTCGATCTGCCCCCACAAACCAAACACCTCCTACTAGGCTTCACCTTCAACATTGGGGATCAACTTTCAACGTGGTGTCTTGGTGGGCCTAACCACATAATTTCACCCCCAGTCCTCTAAATCTTATGTTATTCTCACATTGCAAAAAACAGTTACTTTTTCCAATAGTTTCCAAAAGTCTTAGCTTGTTTCAGTATTGAGAGAGGAGGTAGTTAAAAAACAAATAGGGAGGCAGACAGGATGGGTCCCAGTAACAAAGTAACAAACTTCCTGCAAGCTTCTTGGACAGAGCACAAATACCTGCTTTGATAACAAACATCCTACAAGTCCCTCAGACCAGGGCAAAAACATTCACTTCCTGTAACTGAAAAACACCATTGTACCTGCAGCTGATTGGTGCTAAGTGCCAACCAATCAGTTCACTGATAGGCCATACTAGCTAATTGGTGTTTACTACTGATCAATCACCACTGCTAGTACCAACCAATCTGCTCACTCCTAATGCCAGATAATTAGCTCTATCCTGGGACTAAATAAGGACCTGGTTCCAGCTCCAGATTTGCAAGCCCCTTTTGCATCCCCTCCCGCATGGGAGCTTTTCTGTCCTCTTAATAGACTCCTGCTTTAGCTGGGCTCGGTGGCTCAGCCTGTAATCCCACGCCTTTGGGAGGCTGGTGAGTGGATTGCCTGAGCCCGCGGGTTCAAGACCCTCCTGGATAACTTGGCGAGACCTATCTCTATACTAAAACAAAAATTAGCTGGGCGTGGTAGAGCGCGCCTGTAGTTCCAGCTACTTGGAAGGCTGAGGCGGAAGGATCGCTGGAGCCCAGCAGGTCGAGGCTGCGGTGGCCGGCAGCGGCCACTGCACTCCAGTCTGGGTGACAGAGTGAGACTCCAACTCAAAAAAAATAAAAATAGACTCCTGCTTTTTCACCTGTCAGTGTCCGTCCCTCCCTTGTTCTTCCTGGACCCAAGACAAGAACCTGGACCCTCATCAGGGCTGCTGAAGATGGTGGAAGCTGAAAAGCTCCACATGCCAGCGTCTGGCTTGCCGGTTGTCAGAGCCAACAGACTGATGGCGACCCAGTCGATGGAGACCCAACGGAGTAGCTGGCAGTGCAGTCCAGGAGGAACTGACGAGGCCTGGCTTGCCAGCCCACCGAGCCAACACTCCTTGGGCCGCAGCTTACCAGCCCAACACCTCCGGCCTGGTTGGTCAGTTCACCAAACCAACAGAGATACAACACTCTCAGGTGGCCCTGAGGTCTCTGGCACCCCTGAGCTCCTAGATGCCGTCACGTTCCCCATCTGGATGCCATCACTTCCTAACCACTGCGTGGATCCTGGGCTGGCAGCACAGCTCTGGGGACTGCAATACTCATAGGAGACCCAGCTCACCAGATTAAAAAAAAACCATATCTCAACTCAAAAACCCAAAGACCAAAGTCTTATTTGAGACTCAAAGCAAAAGTTCCTTCAAACTGTGAACATGTAGAATAAAACACAGGTTATTTGTTTCCAAAATACAGTGCTGATACAGGAATTTGGTAAATATTCCCATTCCAAAAAGGAGAAATCAGAGGAAAAAAACCAGGGTGGAGGAGTGGGTGGGGTGGGTAATGGAGCAGACTCTCAAGGCCTCAGGCAGCCTGGCCCCAACAACTTTTCTGGGCACAGCCCCCATGGCTGCTCTCACAGGTTGGAGTCTGATGCCTGCAGCTTTTTCAGGCTGGGATTGAACACTGCTGGGGGTTCTGTAATTTTGGGTGCTGGGGGGTGTTGACCCTGCTGTCACAGCTCCACTGCCCTAGTAGAAGCTCTGTGTGATGACTCTGCCTCTGCAGCAAATTTCTGCCTGGGCACTGGGCTTTATGACACATCCCCTAACATCAAGGTGGAAGCTGCCAAGCCACTATGGCTCTTGCATTCTGTGTGTCTACAGACCTAACACCACGTGAAAGCCACCAAGGCTTATGGCTTGTGCCCTCTAGAGAGGCAGCTCAAGCAGTATCTTGGGCTTTTCAGATGAGGTTGGAATGGAAACAGTGAAGATGTAGGAAACAACATTTTGAGGCAGCACAGAGTAGCGGTAGACCCAGGTCTAGCCTCTGAAAACCTTCTGTCCTCCTGGGCCTCTGGGCCTGTGGTGGGAGGGGTGGTCTTGAAGATTTCTGAGATGTTTTCAGGGTCTTTTCCCCATTGTCTTGACTATTCACACCTGGCTCTCTGTTGTCCAAGCTACTCTCTCTAGTAAGTGGTTGCTCTGTAGTCTCATTTGATTCTTCTCCTGAAAATGTCCTTTTCTTCTCTACCACAAGGCCAGGCTGCAAATTTCCCAAATATTTACTCTTTGCTTCCTTTTCAATTATGAATTTTAACTTTAGTCATTTATTTGCTGCTACATATGGTTGTTAGTTGTTAAAACTAGCCATGCCACTTTAGCAACACTTCACTGTTTGACAATTTCTTCCACCAGATGCTCTAGGTTCTTACTCTTAAGTTCTGCCTTCCACAAAGTCCTAGGGCATGGACAAAGTCTAGACAAGTTCTTTGCTATGCCTAGCAAGGATGACCCTGAGGCAGGGTAGCTAATATAGGCTAGGCATAGATGAATAAATTTCTTGTAGGGATGTTTTAGAAAGTGTCCAGACAGCCTATAAGCAGGCTGAATGGCAGGGACTGGAATGTGAATTCAGTGTGAACTCCCATCAACCTTTGTTCTAGTTCCCGGTAGGTTCTACATTTCTATCCCACACCTCATCAGCCTGACCTTCGCTTCCATGTTTCTATCATCATTTTGATCACAACCACCAAACCAATCTCTCAGAAATTCCAAACTGTACCTCATCTTCTGGTCTTTTTCTGAGCCCTCTAAACTTTCAGCTTCCTCCCATTATTCAGTCCCAAAGCCATTTCCACATTTTAAGTTATCTTTAGAGCAATGTTCCACTCCTCAAGTACCAATTCTCTGTCCTAGTTCATTTGTGATCCTATAGAAGAGTACCCAAGACTGGGTAATTTATAAAGAAAGACTTTATTCAGCTTATAGTTCTGCAAGTTGTACAAGAAGCATGGTGTCAACATCTGTTTTTGGTGAGAGACTCAGGTAGGCTTTCACTCATGGTGGAAGGCATAGAGAAGCAAGCATGTGCAGATCATGTGGTAAAAGAGAGGAAGAGAGAAAGGAAGTGCTTCCAGGTTCTTTCAACAACTTAATCTCACAATAACTTACTCCCACAAGATTGGCACCACCCATTTGTGAGGGATGCGCCTCCATGATACAAACACCTCCCACCAGGCCCCACCTCCAACATTCAAGATCAAATTTCAACCTGAGAGTTGGTGAGGACAAACAAACCATATTCAAGCCATAGCAGTATTTTTTTTAAGGAGTCTTCTGCAATTTGACACTATCTTAAGCTCAAAATTCAATAAGATCCACAGAGAGCAAGTAGAATTGAGAACAAGTGATTGTATTGATCTGTCCTTTTGATTATGTTGTAAGAATGTCCATGTAATGCCATTCTGACCAATATGATTGAAGGTAGGAACCTATAGAAACCCAGAATAAACTTAATTTAGCATGATCTTTTTGCCTCAGCATAACCATTTTTGCTTAGACTTTACTCCTGACACTCTTTGAATCTAACAGAAGTTAGACATAGCTAAGATACATTTCCAACAAGCAAGTTTGAGGAAGCATTCAGACATTTCACTGCAGGCCAAGCTGGCAGCCTACCCCACCCCCTGGACAAATCTCCATCAGATGCAAGACAAGAACAGAGCCATAGAAATGATAGGCCACCTTTTAGTCAAGGAGTTTGTGGATTGCAAATGTCTGACAAGTCTCTTACAGAAAAAACTCCACCCCTTGTCTCCTATCTAACCCACCACCATGGCAACAATCATGTGACTAACCCACCCATCTGCCTGCTGTCCATCACCTGACATCAATACCTGCCCTTACCACCCCCTTTGTGATGACATGGAGCAGACCACCACCCAATCACCTTAATGACCTGCCCTCATCCAAGGGAAATGGATAGAAGGACTCAACCCCAAGCAACGATTTTGTCATTGCCTTGCTAGACTCTGGTTTGACCATAGGCTCTTTGAGCTATGGCTGTCTCCATACTTCCTGGCTTTGGTCTCCTTCCCTAACTTGGGGAGGTAAATCTCTTTCTCTCTCTCTCCCGCTCTAGTTTACTTTTAAATAAACTGTATTTTCTAATTTAACTTCTATGCAATTCTTTGTATCTTTCATGTGGCATCGGCTCGCAAACCAAACACCCCATATCCCCAGTGGGCCTGGCTGAATATTCTAGAGGCCCCACTGGGAGAGTATGACTCTAACAGCACTGTTAGAGAAAATTGTCTTGAAGGCCTTCCCAGAAACTGTCCACACACTTAATAAGGAACAAAAAATATAAGTTTTTTTTTAAAGTCTATGGATATTGCCATCTACAAGTAATACCTGTATCTACAACAGCTCATAAGTCTTACACCATGAATGGCAGAGAAATAATATGAAAACATCACCATTAATCAGATGAATGAACTGAATCTTGAAGCATCTACCTATAGACTTTGTAAGGTATTATAATAAATACCCTTATTGGTCCGGTCATTTTTAGGTAAGTTTTCTAAAAACTGTAGTCATGAACACCCCAAATAATAAAGTTGGAATAAGCCCCTACTAGGATATTCTGATTCCTTACTTAGTACCTTTTAAAAATTGTATCAAATCACTTTGTGCTTCATAACTATATACAATTATAATTTGCCAATTTATAGTAAAATTTGAAAATATTTATAGAGATCACATCATGCCAGGAGAAATTCACCAACTAATATTAATACATAAGTTTTAGATTTCATGACTCCAAGAAAACACCTTTGAACAATTTAGGAAAAAGTAGCACTTTTCATTCTAAAGCATAATGTTTTTCTTAATCTTTGACACTGCAGCCAGAATAATAACACATATAATGCATTTCTTCAACTTACTTAAAACTCATATAAGACTTTTTAAAACTATTACTCACAGCAGTGTTTCTTACCCATGGCTGAACATTTTAATACATTGTGGAGCTTTTTAGAAATAATGAGGTCTAAATTCCCACCTCTATAGATTCTGATCTACTTGATATAGGTGTGGCCTGAGCATCATAATTTGAATGTATGACCAAAATTGAAAATTTCTTTCCTAGAAATTGATTTGATTGGTTTAGGGTAGGGTCTTGAAGCTATATCTGTTCCTTTTAACTATACAAATGGTTACAATGTAGCCAGGATTGAGAAACTTTGGCTAAAGACAAAAGTATAATTTCCTTAGTACGGATTACAATGCACATTATTATCTCTCGTCAAGTATTTTCAAACTGTCTTCTAAAACACAGACTTCTTCCTTACTTCGTGTTTCAGTTACTCTCCATTAGAAATTCTGTTCCACTTCACATAACAGGAGAACTTAAAACCAGTGGCTGAAAAAGAATAGAAATGTATCTCTATCTTTTTTTTAAAAAAGTTTTAAGCTATATATTGATGGTTCTAAGTTGTTATCAGAGTCCTACACAGCCCTTTATTTTACACTTCACTGACTAGAAATTAATCATATGGACAAAGACTGGCCACAAAGGAAACTGACCATATTGCCCCTACAAGTAAAATCTGTACTCTAAAGTGAATGAAAAATAGAGAATAAATATTGGTTGGCAAGTAACCCCATATAGAGAACCACATGAAATTTCCCCAAACACTTCATGCTCCTTCTTTTCCTATGTGCTTTTATTAAAATGCCAAGCGATTTCTCACCTTTTCGGTGTCAGCCCAAATACTGGCTCTAGCTATAAGACTCACTGTTCCACCTAACCCACTTCATATAACATTGTACTGATTACATCCTCCGGCTCTTTAGACAGACTGCCATCCTACCACCTAGGTAGTTGTATCACATTTACTTGGTTATGTAATGCTCTTTACCTATAGAACTATCAGCACCTTGAGGAAAATGATTTATTATAAGAATATTTTTAGTGTTGTACGGGATATTGTGCAGAATAGCAGTTATAGCAAAGACCTCATACTTGGGCTCAACCCTGGCTCTATAAATTTGTGTCTAGAATTCAAAAGTCATATAATATATAAGTACCTGAATTTTTCTCTTTGTAATTTTGTATTTGGGTAAAATAAAAATAAAACCTCATTGATAAAATTATTTTAAGGGACTGGGCTCGGTACCTCAGCCTGTAATTCCACGCCTTGGGAGGCTGAAGTGAGTGGATTGCCTGAGCCCGTGGGTTTGAGACCTGCCTGGGCAACTTGGCGAGACCTCATCTCTACAATAAAATCAAAAATTTA
>NW_007081045.1:306938-322485 GCF_000164805.1 Carlito syrichta
TTAGCTGGGCATGGTAGCACACACCTGTAGTTCCAGCTACTTGGAAGGCTAAGGCGGAAGCATCTCCGGAGCCCAGCAGGTTGAGCCCAGTGGCCACTGCACTCCAGTCCGGGCAACAGAGTGAGACTCCAACTCAAAAAAAAAATTTTAAGAGTAAAATGAAGAAATAAACACAAAGCACTTAAGATAGTCCCTGGGAAATTATAAGTACTATAAAAGTACTAGCTAAAGTTGTTAAAAAAATTGCCTAGCACAAAAAAATACATATTTATTTAATAAATGAATCATCTATTCATATTACTTTACACATTTTAAATGATGAAGAGATTTATGTGAGAGGGTCACAGAAGCATGAAACATTATCTTCACAATACAGAAATTGAAAATATAGTTGGAATGAATATAATAACATCTTTGTACTTTATATATTAGTAAGACCTCAAATCCATAAAACACATTGTCAATGATACAATTCAAAAGAAGTAAAGTTCATTGATGGGCCGAATCAAAACAAGAAGTTTCATGAAGGAGGTAGGAGTTGAGCTGGCTGTCAAAAGATTCACAGAGTATACGTCCAAGAAAAAGTGGTAAAGTTGTTCTAGAAATAACAGTGTGCTCTGTTTTTGAGACAATGAGATAGCCTGACTGGAACAGACATTTCAGTCTAAGACATAGATTAAGAAGAAAAAAGTGACTTTTTAAGCATTTATTGCATCTGAACAATGTTTCAGGCACTGTGTTACATGTTCCATTGCTTTTAAGGAAAAATCTAGATAGAGACTCTAGGACGAAAATTCTAAAGAAAATCAGAGAAACATAGATTTGATGCAGATAAAAAAATTCATGATGCATCTAGTGTATAAAAACATTATGAAGTGGTGATGTTCAGGAGCACTTGACAAAAGGATGGTTAGAACCGAGATGTATAACAAAGATGAAATATCTGTAAATGCATGAGAACATTCCAGATGCATTTATGGTAGAGCATTATCTCCCCCACATAGAAGAATTCCTGAAATACAACTGGGCTAAAATTATCTTTTTAAAGCACAGTGTGGGATAACTGGGAAAAAAATAAGATACCTACTTTAACAACATATTTGCATTTTTACTTCTAATTAACAAGGAATGACATTGTTTACTTAGAGATTATGAAGCTGGCAAACATATTTTCCCCCATGCTGCTGACTCTCTGAAGATTTATCTACATTGATCAGCAAGTTCAAAATGAATAAATTTATGGGAGGACTTTCTATTGGAGCTACCCAAATATTTTTCTGTTTAAGCTCATGCTTCAACACTTTGTTATAGTTCTTGTCTTTATATTGAACAACATTTTATGCTGGAAGTCTTTTCTTTACAATTTGCTCTATTTCAACTGCACAAGAACATTTAGTGTTTCATCAGCAAGATGGTAGAATAGACAGCTCCAGAGACTTTTTATTCTCATGGAGACATCAAGTTGACAACAGTCTATAGACAAATTCCCTTTGTGAGAAAACCAGAAACCAGTTAAGAGACTCCTGCAAACAAAACATATGTGAAACTAGCTGCACCAAAGACAGAAGAAAAAATTTATGGCACCCTCTTTCTATAGTTCCTTCCACAGAAAACAGTCATGCAATTGACAGGAACTTGGGTCCTGGCTTCTCCTACAGAAAAGGAAAGGGAAGGTTAGAACTTAAATCTAATGTTCTGAAATTTCAGGGGGAAACCAGCATGTCTCAGAGCACTGACATAACTAGGCATACTTTAGATGTCTGGTGGACACTGAGAATAATAACCACACAAATCTGGGTGGCATGCTATTGTTCCATAGAACCTGTAGTCAGTGAACAAATACTGACACAGTTTGCTGTCCTCTCCTTTAGGGAAAAAAGAGGAGGGTGTGGCGTGTGTTTAAAGTTTCAGTTTTGGGGATCACTACAAGGGACCAATTTCTATCTAGCCCAACTCAGGGTACTTATGGGACCTGACATATGCTGACTGTCTAGAGACCACAGAGGGGAAAAAAATAGCTGATTGGCATACTGCTGTTTCAGAGTTCGCATGGAATGATAAATGGATACCAGAGGAAGCAACAAATTATGAGTTAGGGGAAAGGAGGAGCCAATCCTTCTAATTAAGAATCTCTATGCACAAGTTCAGAGAAGACATATTTACAAAACAAAGCTTGAGAAGACCCTAGAATTTCTAGTGAGGCTGATTAGTAAAGGTCTTTCTCTGCATGAATCCTGTCATAAAGACTGGGAGAAGTGATTGTTTTTACAAATATGTGCTTATTAATAAAAAATTTTAAAATTATTATTATTATTAAAGACAAATTTCACTGTGTTTCCCAGGCTGCACTCAAACTTCAGTCTCAGGAGATCCTCTTGCATCAACCTCTTGAGGAGCTGGGTTCACAGGCATGTACCAACACACCCAAATTTTAACACAGTCTTATAAGAAACATGGAGAAATAAGGAAAATGACCCAATCAAAGGGAAATATAAACCTCTAGAAATCAACCCTTGAAAATCAGAGGAATATAAATTATCTGACAGTAAATTCAAAATAACTATTATATAGATATTTGATGAGCTCTGAAAAACAATGCCCATAAAAATAACAATTTCAATAAATAATAGAAACCACACACACAACAACAACAGCAACAACTGTTTTGGATCTCAAGAATGCAATAGCTGAATTTAAAAAATTATATAGAATTTTAACAGCAGCATCGATCAACAGAATTTTAAAAATAGTACACTCAAAGGTAATTTGAAATTTCCAGTCAAAGAAGTAAAATTAAAAAGAGAAACAAATAAAAAAGAGTGAAGAAACCAACAGAACTATGGGCCATCATCAAGTGTATCAGTATATTCATTATGAAAATCCAAAACAAAGAAACAAAGAATTGCGAGGAAAGCTTATTTAAAGAAATAATATATTTTTTAAAAATTTCATCTGAAGAAGAAAATGGATAGCCAGATTTAGAAAACCCAAAGGCTTTTAAATAGTATAAGACCAAAGAAATCTAAACCAAAAACATTACTATCAAATGATCAAAAACCAAAGATAAAGAGAATTATGAAAGCAGCAAGAGAAATTGATTTGTCATATACAAGGGGACATTCATCAGACTACCAACAGATTTCTCAGCAGAAACTTTGCATGCTGGAAAGAAGTAGAATGATATATTCAAAGTGCTGACAGAAAATAAGCACTATCAACCAAGAATGTTGTACTCCTTTTAAAAACTGTCCTTTAAAAATTAAATACAAAGAAAGACGTTCTAAGGGAAACAAAACCTGAGGAAGTTCATCACCTGTCTTCAAAGAAAGGCTGAAGGGAGTTCTTCAAGTTGAAACAAAAGGAGGTTAAAAAGCAACACAAAAGCATATGACAGCATAAAACTTGCTTGTAAATGTACAGACAAATGCAGACTACTGTAATACTGGAATAGTGGTGGGCAGATTACCTTTTTGTCATGAGAATAAATTATGTGATATTACAAACTGCTTGGCACATAATAAGTATTATTAAACAGATTTCTATCATCACCACCACCAACATGAAATAAATTTTAAAAGACACAAATAAATAAAAAGATAGTCTGTTTTCATGAATTGAAAGACTTAATATTATTTAAAAGTATATAATACCCAAAGCAATCTACAAATTCAGTGCAATTACAAAATTACAATGACATTTTTTAATGAAATGAAAAAAGTAATCTTACAGTTCATATATTACTACAAAAGATTCTAAATAACCAAAACAGTATTAAAAAAGAAAAAATCTGGAAGCCTCACATTTTCTTATTTGGAAACATATTGTATAGTTACAATAATCAAAACAGAAGAGTACTGGCTTAAAGACAGACATACAGACCAATGAAACAGAATAGAGATCCTAAAAATAAACCCACACATATACAGGCAACTGATCATTTGAAAAGGGTGCCAAGAATACAGGATGTGAAAGAACAGTCTTTTCAACAAGTGGTATAGCTTGCTTGGATTTATAATTTAAAATATTTCTCTTTGCCGGGCTCGGTGGCTCAGCCTGTAATCTCGCACCTTCAGGAGGCTGAGGTGAGTGGATTGCCTGAACTCACCGGTTCGAGACCCGCCTGGGCAGCGAGACCTCATCTCTACAATAAATCAAAAAAATCAGCCGGGCGTGGTAGCACATGCCTGTAATTCTGGCTATTCAGAAGGCTGAGGCGGAAGGATCGCCGGAGCCCAGCAGGTTGAGGCTGCGGTGGTCGGGAGCGGCCACTGCACTCTAGTCTGGGCGACAGAGTGTAGTCTGGGCGACAGAGTGTAGTCTGGGCGACAGAGTGAGACTCCAACTCAAAAAAACAAAAATTTCTCTTAAAAACTTTTTCTAAGACTGAATATGTATCAGGCCCCACAAAACCTGGATCCTTCGCTAATTATGTATGTATGTACAATCTTATTACAGAAAAAATCAGGAAGCATCCTTGACTTGTCTAATGGCCTCTGGAAACCCACTGATCTCCACACAGGGATGTCTGTTCTGACCTACAACCTACACTGGTCATTACTGAGATTTCTGTTCTCATATGACTTTGCAGGATAGGAAAAGGAATGTTATAACTACATCTTGACCATTTACTTTCAGTCTCAAAGTAATTACACAGGATGGACTATGTGCTTTGAACTCAGTCATCTTATTGGTCTGTCAATTATTCTGTCTTTCTTCTATGTGTCAAGTGTGTAAATGTGTATGTCACAAGCAAACCTTGGGAAACAAGAATGTTGCTTTAGAGCCAGCTTCCTACCCCAAACGCACTATAGTACATGACTCCAGTCCATTTAAGAAATTAATGCACTCAGAATACACGTGGAGGCTTTTAGCCTTCCAAGGCATGCTTTTGGATGTTTTCACTGGGAAATCTCCAAAGTAACCTTTTTCCAGAATCCTAAATCAGAAGAGGCGCCAAAGTCTTTCTGCATTAAATACCCCCTACCTCTCTTCCCTATACCAATCTGTGGCTCAAATGGATGTGATGGGATCACTGATTATCATCCTTAACTCTATCACCTTTGTTGGTCAACAATACTTTGAATCAGAGACTTCATATCTCATTTAACAATGAGTTTTGAGCTTTTCCAAACTTGTATCGATAAACAGTAAACCAGAAAAATGAGCATGTGTGTATCAAACTAAAACACTGGGTTCACAGACAACTTGCTTTTATTTTGTGCACAGTACTCCATTTTTCTACTCTAGTCAATTTTACTTTCTTACAATGTTAGCTATGACCAGAAAGCTGACTTCAAGATTTACTGATTGAGGCAATAAATTCATGATCAAGTCCGCAAAAGCAAATGCAGCAAAAGCTAAGATAGACAGATTGACAGCTAAAAAATTTGTCAGCAAAACAAACTATCATGAAAGTATAGAAACAACTTACAAAATGGCAAAAAAATATTTGCAAGCTATGAATCCAACAAAGGCCTAACATTCAGGATCTATAAGGAACTCAAATGAAAGCTATGAAAGACACTTCTAAAAAGAAGACATCCAAATAGCCAACAAACGTGAAAAAAATGCTCAGCTTCACTAATCACCAGAGAAATGCAAATAAAAATTCCAATGAGATACAACCTCACACAGGTCAGGATGGCTACTATTAAAAAGTCAAACAACAGATTTTGGTGAGGCTGTGGAGAAAAGGGAATGCCTCTACACTGTTGGTGGAAATGTAAGCTAGTTCAACCATTGTGGAAAGCAGAGTGGTGCTTTCTCAAAGGACTAAAAATTGAGCTACCATACCGTCCAGCAATCCCACTTCTGGGAGTGTACCCAGAGGAACATAAATTGTTCTACCAAAAAGACACCTGGACACATGTGTTCTTTACAGCACTATTTTTAGCAAAAACATGGAACCCACCCAGTTACCCATTGAAAATCGACTGGATAAAGAAAATGTGGTACATATTCGTGATGAAATACTATGCAGCAATAAAGAAGAGCAAAATCATTTTCTTTGCAGCAACATAGATGCAGCTGGAAATAATCATTCTCAGTGAACTATCACTGAAACAAAAAACTGAATACCGCATGTTCTCACTCATAAGTGAGCACTAAACATCAATCGTACAAGCACAAAGGTGGGAAAAACTAATGCTAGGCACTGCTAATGGTGGAGGGAGGGAGGGGGGATAAGGGGCACAAAACCACACATTGGTTAGTATGTCTACTACCAGGGAGAGGGTTAGGTAGAAGTCCAAACCTCACCTACACATAATTTACTTACGTAGCTACTCCTCACATGTAACCCACAACTCTCAAATTAAAAAAAAAAAAATTAAGATCTATTGATGGGTTTCTTCCTATGGTTGAAAAATCACTACTCTTTCACATCCTCCTACTACCATAGAACAGCAAAATTCTTAGTCTGGCTATAATTAGAAAACTCTACAATATAATAGACCACTAGACCCATGTCTTGATGTGTTATGCAAAGATTAAGAAAATCTTCAAAAAATTGTTTTTCAAAATTCTCACTATCTGGCTTTCACAAAATTATCTTGCTTTAAAAAAAAGAGGAAAAAAGTATTGAGACTCAAAAAATCTTTTTCAAGAATGAAGATGCTACAGACTTTTCCTTAAAGGTCCAGATAGAAAATATTTTCGGCTTTGGAGTCTCTACATCTTTGTTGCAACTACTCAACAGTGCCATTGTAGCATGAAAATGGCCACAGATAACATGTAAACAATTAGGTGTGTCTGTGTTCTAATAAAACGTTATTTAATATAGCAGGTAGTGTTTACCAGACTTGTTCTAGATAAAATTATCATATTTGTTTCTCTCATGACACTACGTTTTGTGGTTAATTACACATTTATAGACTTATTCATTTTTACTTTCTCTCCCCAGTTGACTACAAGCCCCATTACAGTAGAGACATTTTTTTTTCCTTTTATATTTGCATCAGAGTTTCTTCGCATAATAGAGAATAAATATTTACTATGTCTGTTGTTAACTCCTTAAAAGACTAGCAGAATAGCCTGCTGATTAAGCAAACCTAAGTTGATTTGATTTATATAATAAAAAAAGAACATCACTCAGAGTCTTAGCAGTGCTTCAGGTAGACATATTGAGAAGATGTTTGTAAGGTTCTATAGTGAGGACTGGGTCATTCTTATTTATTTTTATTTTGAAGCAATAATACATTCACAGAAATTTGTAAAAGTAATACAGACAGGTCTGACACACCTTTACCTATCTGTCCAATGGTAGCATCTACATAACTGCAGCACAATACCAAAACCAAAAATTGGCATTGATGCCATTTGCTATTGTTATTCGGTTTCACCAGTTTTTACAAAATCACGTGTGTGTGCATGTATGTGTGATTCTATGAACTTGTATCACATGTATAAACTCATGTGAACACCAGCACAATCAAGCACTGTCACATCACCACATGGATCCCGCTTGTTATACCTTTATAGGCACACCTACTCTCCCTGCCCACTCATGACCTGCTCATTTATCTTCCACCTTTGTAAATTTTTCATTTTGAGAATGTTGTATACATAGACTCATACAGTATGTATTATTTTCAGATTGACTTTCTTCACTAGTATAATATAATGCCCTTGAGATCCATTCAAGTTGCTGTGTGTACCAAGCTCATTCCTCTATTTAATTTCAGTTTTATTATTTTATTGATGAAAATGTTTAAGGCTATATTTCACATTGCAATTTTGGTTCTAATATCTTAATGCAATACATCCTATTAAAATAATGAGATTTTTAAAAATTTTATTTAAACCATCTTTATTGGAAAATAATGTTGATACTTGAACCATTTTGTAAGTATGAGTTACTCCCTCATATAATGTGGCCATTATATGTTTTGTGCATTTAATGCAATTCTTTTTTCCAGCCTTTAGCTCTTTGGAAAATGTTAAATCAAATGTGGTATCCCCAGTGCCCCAAAATGAGTTGGCATTTTATATTGTCCAGTAGATATTTTTGACCAAATTAATAACTAAGGTACTAGAAAAAATTTTCAAAATTTAAAATAAACATAAACCCTGATTTCCAAAGTTAAAAATATTGTTTTGAAATAATTTTTAAATAAATTTATCACCTATAATATTAGACTTTGTAGTTACTACCAACTAAAATATTAAGTGTCTTTGTGACTTTAAACAGTATATCTTTTTTTTTTAAATGTTATTTTAAATATGTGGGGCACAATTCAGGGTTAGGTAAACAAATGGTCATTGTACTGGTAAAGTTTGGGCCTGACTTTGGTCTCCACGTCCCCTGCTTTGAGATCAGGTACGCTTATAGACGAAGTGTGCCTCACCCCCCGCCGACTCCCTCCCCAGGCAGCTTCCCATTACTGTCTATCCCTTTCTTATAGTATTATTATAATTGTTCAGAGTCCACTTATGAGTAAAAAATGTGGTACTCAGTTCTTTGTTTCTGTGATAGATCACTCAGTATTACAGACTCGAAATCCATCCAAGTTGCTGCAAAGTTCATAATTTTGTCCTTTTTTATGGCTATGTAATATTCCATCATGTATATGTACCACATTTTTTTAATCCAGTCTACTTTAGATGGGCAGCACTGTTGGTTCCATGTTTTTGCTATTGCAAACAGTGCTGCAATAAGCATGCATGGACAGGTATCTTTTTTGTAGAATGATTTGAGTTCCTCGGAGTATATTCCCAGAATTGAGATTGCTGGGTCTTTCAGAAATTTTGCCATACTATTTTCCATGGAGGTTGTAATAGTTTACACTCCCACCAACAGTGTAAAAGTGTTCCCTTTTTCCCGTACCCTCTCCAGCATCTGTTGTTTTTTGAATTTTTGACGTGACCATCCTGACTGGAGTTAATCTCAGTGTAGTTTTTGTTTTGTGTTTTGTTTTGTTTGTTTGAGTTGGAATCTCACTCCATCACCCAGGCTGGAGTGCAGTGTCAGGCTCACGGCCACCCCAGCATCAACCTGCTGAGCTCTGGCAATCCATCCGCTTCAGCCTTCCAAGTAGCCAGAACTAAAGTTGTGCAATACCATGCCTCGCTAATTTTTTTTTGATTTATTGTAGATAGATATGAGGTCTCTTCAAGTTGCCCAGGCTGTTTGCAAACCAGTCAGCTCAGGTGTTACTCTCACTTCAGCCTCCCAAAATGCTGGGATTATAAGCTTAAGTCACTGTGCTGGGCTCAGTGTAGTTTTAACTTGCATTCCTTTGATGAGAAAGAGAATGAGCATTTTTTTCTTGTATCTGTTGGTTGTGAGTACCTTGTAGATACTAGATATTAGACCTTTGTGAGATATACCATTGGCAAATATTTTTTTCCCAGTCTGGGGGCTGTCTCTCCACTCTCTCAATGGTTTCTTTTGCTTTCAGATGCTTTTTAGTTTGATGAGGTCCCATGTATCTATCTTATCTCTTAAAGCATGGGCAATTAGAGTTTTGATCAGGAATTGGTTGCCAGTTCCAATTTCCATAAGGATGTCACCTGCATTTTCTAAGGTTCTTATAGTTTGAGGTTTTATATTTAGGTCTTTGACCCATTTAGAGTTGATTTTTGTGTATGGTGATAGGTAGGGGTCTTGTTTTAATCTTCTGCATGTGATCAACCAGTTTTCTTTTCTTTTAAAAAAATTTTCTTTTTTTTTTTAAATGTTAAAGATTGGTACAATTCAGAGTTAGGTATACAAATGTTCATTATGCAGGTAACCTTGTTGAAGAGGCATGCCTCTCCCTCCTCTGGCAGTTTCCCTCAACTGCTAACCCCACCTTCCTTCTGGCAGTTTCCCACTACTGCCAATCCCTTTCTTACAGTATGATGATAATTATTCAAGGTCCGCTGATGAGTGAGAACATATGATACTCTGTTCTTTGTTTCTATGATAGATCACTTAGTATGATAAACTCTAAATTCATCCAAGCTGCTGCAAAGTCCATATTTTGTCCTTCTTTGTGGGCCAGTCAGTTTTCTCAGCACTATTTACTGAATAAATTCTCCTCTCCCCAGTGGTTGTAAGTGAAGGCTTTGTGAAAGATGAGTTTGTTGAGAAATTGAGGTTTTGCTTTTGGAATCTCTATCCTGTTCCATTGGTCTATATGACTGTTCTTGTACCAATACCAGACTGTTTTGATTATTGTAGCCTTATAATAAAGGTTAAAGTCTGGAAGTGTGATACCTCCCACTCTGTTTCTTTTACTGAGGAATTTTTTTTTGCTATTTGTGGTCATTTATGATTCCATATGAATTTCTATATTGTTTCTAGGTCTGAGAAGAATGCTACTGGTAATTTAATGGGTATTGCATTAAATCTGTAGATTGTCTTGTGTAGGATGGACATCTTAAGAATATTGATTCCTCCAATCCATGAGCATGAAATATTTTTCCATTTGTTTGTGTCATATTTGATTTCTTTGAGCAGTGTTTTGTAGTTTTCATTGTAAAGATCTTTCACTTCTCTTTTGTGGTTATTGCTCTATCTAGGACTTCCAACACTATGTAGAACAAGAGGAGTGAAAGTGGGCAGCCTTGTCTTCTGGTTTTCAGGGGAAATGCTTCCAATTTTTGTCCATTTAGCAATATGAAGGCTGTGGGTTTATCGTAGATGACTATCACTATTTTGAGGTATGTTCCCTCTATGCCTAGGTGTTCAAGGATTTTTATCAAGAAGAGATGCTGGATTTTATTGAAAGCTTTTCTGCATCTTATGATATAATCATGTGATTCCTATTTATACATCTGTTGGTGTATGTAATCACATTTATGGTCTTGTGGATATCGAACCAGCCCTGCATCCCAGAGATGAAGCCTACTTGGTCATGATAGATGATTTTTGAGATGTGTTGTTGGATTCAAATTGCTAGAATCTTGTTGAGTATTTTTTCATCTGTTTGAACAGTTTTTTGTCACTTTAGTTTTCTCACTTATAGAAAGTGAAATCTTAGCTGACCTCTATGGAATTTTTCAGCTCAAAACTTCTATGATACTACAGTTCAAAAAATATAGAAAAATCCTAGACATTTTAATTTGTAATCATTTAAATAATTTTGTTATTTTGGTATTCTAGATTTACAGACAAGTTACAAAGGCTGTACAGAGAGTTCCTACATTTGTCATCTCGACTATTAGACTTTTGTAATTGTGAATAGTTAATTTCTCTTTATTGCTGAGTATTATCCTATTATATGATGGGGTTTTCCAGATTTTATATTAAAAATAAATCTGCTATGAACCTCAGAGTACAGGTTTTGTGTAAGCAGAAGTTTATATTTTTCTGAGATAAATATCTATGAGTGTCATTTCTGGGAAGTGGCTCTTAGTTAGTTTTATAAGATTTTAAATATATTTGCATCAATTTCCATATGATTCCATTGATGGTTTGTAAGCGATCTAGTTTCTTCACATCCTCACAAGCATTTGACATTATCAAAATTTTATATTTTAGGCATTCTAATGAGTATGTTATGGCATATCATTGTGGTTCAGTTTCCATGTAACTAATGACTAATGATGTTGAAAACATTTTTAGAGGATGTTACAAGGTAAACAATTGGTTGGAATTGGGCAAATTATGACAGAGTTTATAGTTTTAGACTGGTAGATCCAATGAAGCCTGAGTCTTGAAGCACAGTGTTGATAAAAAGAAACTGGTCCACAGTCTTGAATTTCAGTGCTATATATTTATTGGTACATGTAGCTAAGTTATTTTGTCTGACCTCATCACTGTTTGAGAAAAAGACAGAAAATATATATTCTTTTAAGCATGTTTGATACAGGTTAAAAAAGTAAGTTTAATAAAGCAAAAAAAGGATTTTTTATATCAGTTTTCAACTGATTGAATGATTATTTGAATGGCATTAATTATTTGAGGTTTTACTTGTTTTCTTTTATAATAGCAGTGTATACATTTAATAATCTAAAAGTTATTTTAAATCCATCCAATATGGAAATTAAAATAATAGGTCATGAAGATACACACTATATAAGTCCCTCAGAGCAAATAACATTATAAAAATTGTTGGCTTTCTTAGCACTTTATTGATAAGAATTATGATATTTTTCCTCTCATCATTGTTTGGCATGACACAGGAATAAATTTATCTTAAAGTAACACATAAGAAGATATATTACTGCTATATACTGAAAATCCTTATTTTGGAGTCCTGGCTTTGCCACTTACGAGATGTTTGTCCATAGGTAAACATCTGAAATTTTAATTTGCTCTTCTGCATAAATGGAGTAAAAATTCTTGCTACCCACAGGGTAAATATACAGATCAAAAGAGATATGATAAAAGTAGTTTTTTCATAAGTAAGTGCTAAAATCTATATAAATGTACAGTATTAGTAGTTTTTCAAATGACTCCCTACTTAGTATGGCATAGTGGTTAACAAGAATTACTAGAGTTAAATTGACATATGCTTTAAAACAAAGTTTACCAATTATTACCTGTGAGATCTTAGTAAGTGTACTCATTAAGCATTGGCTTCCTTGCTGCAAATGGTGATAAAAAACAATAACCTCACTCAGTAAGGTTGTTGTGAGAATTAAAAAGAGAACTTATAAAGTGCTTCACAAAATGCTTGGTGCATAATACAATGTTTTGTCATTATTAAATTAATAAGTCTCAAATACAACAAATCTATTTTGAATGCAACAAATACATTTTATTATTCCTTGCACTTTTGTTGGTAGTTAGTAGTTCAGAAGATTTTTAAACTCCTCAGTTACAAGCATTAAGACACATCCGTTCTTTAACTCTCAGGATCTAGCTCAATGACTTAATTGTATGTCTTGACTAATAGGTATTTGTTACATTATTACTATAGTGAATTCATATTACAAGATTAAGAAAGGGTATCAAGTTTTATTTTTATTGCTGTTATTCTAACAGTTTGTCAGAATTATGAGTAATGTATACTTGACAATTATGGAGACTTCAACCCTAGTTTTCTTTGCTAATTGCTTTCAGAAGAGGTTTTTATTCACACTGTTTAACATTTTTAGCCTTCACTTAAAGATAATGGCAGTGAAAACTGTTCCTTAGCAGAGTAACTATTTGTTGTGTGCACAAGTATAGACAGATGCCATTTAACCTTTCTTTTCAATAAGTTTTTTTTCAGTAAAGGGCAGGAGGGCTCCATTCCGCCTGGGCAATTATTTAAATACATTAATTTTGTTTTATTTTGCCTTTTAGATGTTCAAGGGTGAGTACAAATCTCAGTAATTTTCAAATTATCCATGTTAATATTATTATTGCTGATTTAATACACTTGCAGTTGCAGACACATTACTTAAAAAATACATCTTAAATAGTATAAATTGAATACTTTTTCCTCATGGAGATTGTATCATGGAAAAAGGACTGAGAAAATATTTGTTATATCTTATTATTTATTGCACAGAGTAAAAACACAATATTAAATTGAGCTATGGAAATAAGTTCATAAAGAATCATATATAGGAATTAATCTTATATAACCTCAGTCCCCTGAGGGTAATAACGAATTTACACCTGAAAGGAAGATGTAATAAGGCAGTCAGAGGTAAGGCTCTCTATCACACACACACACACACACACACACACACACACACACACACACACACACACACACACCCCTTCCAATGGCTACCAGAAAACTTAAGTCAGCAACTTAATTTTAAATATTGAACTACATCCTAGAGGAATTCATTTAGCCCTGTACTGTCATTTTGTCAGGAGGGCGTGGTCTCTCTCATTTCACCTGCCTGGAAAGCACTTCTTTCTCCTCTTTGCCAACTCAATTGCTACCACATTTTTAGACTGTCAAACACACCTCACTTTTTTGTGGGCAAATGTGTTTGACTAATCCCTTCTGGAGGGATTTCTCCCTTTTCTGAATTTGAAAGCGTCTTAAGCCTAAAACAAATAATTTAGAATGTTTAATAATAGTAATTTGAATGTTTTTATTTTTAAAAATCTCATCGTTCTTCCATGGTTTTGAGGCAAGGTAGCTAGCACAGGTTAGACATAGATAAATTTCCAATAGGTAGGTCCTAGGAAGCGTTCAAATTTTTTTTTTTTTTTGAGTCAGAGTCTCACTCTGTTGCCCAGGCTGGAGTGCAATGGCACACACACTGCCACCACAACCTCAATGCTGGACTCAGGTGATTCTTCCACCTCAGCCTTTCAAGTAGCTGGAATACAGGCATGCACCACCAGGCCCAGGTAATTTTTTTATTTTTTATTTTTATTGTAGAGATGAGGTCTTGCCAAGTTGCCCAGCCTGGTCTTGAACACGTGGGTTCAGGCAATCCTCTTGCCTCAGCCTCCCAAAGTGCTGGGATTATAGGCGTGAGCTGCTGCACCTGGCCCAGACATTTTTTAAATTACATTTTACTGCAAGCCATGCTGACAGACTTCCCAACTCCCTCGACAAATCAAAAGAAAACTCCATCGATGCAAGACTAGGACAGCCCAACCTTTCAATTCATGGTTTAGTATAGGAATCCCTCAGAATCTTTCAGGTTACCTCTATAAGGCAGAAGGTCAAAGACCACCCCCTAACTGACCAAAACCATTGAAATGATAATAAGACCACTTTTAGCTAAGGAACTTGTAGATTGGAAACATCTAACAGGTCTCCTGCAAAAGACAATGTGATGAGGAAAAGACTACCTCTCCTTTCTCTCCTTCCATGGGAGCCCAGAGATGTCAATCTCTTCAGAGCCATGGTTACCTAAATTCCATCT
The DNA here is from genome assembly GCF_000164805.1 of Carlito syrichta. Taxonomy (NCBI): domain Eukaryota; kingdom Metazoa; phylum Chordata; class Mammalia; order Primates; family Tarsiidae; genus Carlito; species Carlito syrichta. The sequence goes on from NW_007081045.1 coordinate 321,690, forward strand.
TTAACATATCAGTAACTAGGTAGTTATATCTGGTTTGGAGATGAGAGCAAAACATGGTTTTTCTTCTTTGAAAAACTTGCCCATGGCAGGTCTTTCTGCCATGAATCTTCCTTTTCCCTTCTTCACTTTTTCTCACTAATAAACTTTGTTTTAAAACTTTGCTGGCCACTCTAAAATTAATTTTAGAAATGAGTCAAATAATCCACAGGTTTTTCACTGCAACCCACCTGGCATCAGGTTCAGGAAAGTGCATTTTAGCTGGCCAGAAATGACTTTTTTTAGACAAAAATCATTCCTTTTAGTTCTTTTTTCTTTATTTTTTGTATTTTATTTTTCATTATTAAGTGCTTTCCTTATTTTTTATTTATTTTAAGACATTGGCGTTCTTTTAGTTCTTTTAAATCAATTAGACATGAGACACACAAGTATGTGTTCCAACAGTTGATTATTTTTCAGGGTACGTGGGTGGCATTTGACACACTAAAAAAAATAATTTCTAAAATTAATTTTAGAAACCTGAGAACTTTTGCCTGCTCTGAACCTTAAGAAATGTGTACAATTAGCACAAAGAATTAAAACAATAACAATTTTAAAGGTTTTCTTCTTTCCCTACTCCCTTTCTTCCCCCCTCCCTCCATCACTTTCTTGTTTCTCTCCTTTTTTTATTTCCCTGCATTCTTTCTTTTCATTTTTCTTTAGCCGGGCTGATGGCCCAGCCTGTAATCCCGGCGCCTTTGGGAGGCTGAGGTGAGTGGATTGCCTGAGCCCGCAGGTTCGAGACCCGCCTGGGCACTTG
>NW_007081045.1:322649-346984 GCF_000164805.1 Carlito syrichta
CAAAAAAAAAAAAAAAAAAGATTGTACTCTTTTGTAATATTTTACTTCAGTGATGCAAGATGTAATGAGTGAATCTTCAAAATGAATTATGTGATTATAAAGATTATTTATTTATTTAATTATTTAGAGTCAAGGTATCACACTGTCACCCAGGCTGGAGTGCAGTGGCATAATCACAGATCACCACAACCTCAATCTTCTGGAATCAGACGATCCTTCCACCTCAGCCTCCCAAGTAGCTGGGACTATAGGCATGTCTGGCTATTTTTTTTTTTTTAATAGGGACAAGGTCTTAAAGTCACTATGTTGCGTAGGCTGGTATCAAAATCTTGGGCTCAATCATTTTGCTTCAGCCTCCCAAAGTACTGAGATTACAGGCATGAACCACCACACCAGTCTATAAAGATAATTTTGATGAGCTTTCACTAAAGTATGAAATTGGTCTTCATGCAGTTTCTGCATTTTTTTTTTTTTACCAGCATATCTTCACCGTTTTCCTTAGGCAAAGGAACAATATTCTAGTGGAAAAATTGAGAAATGTATAATTATCCTAGAGTTCATTCAAGAATGTGACATAGCATTTTTCAAAAGCTTGCTATAAATTGATATTATTGAACATCCTGAAAGCAGGCCAAAACATAGCAGCCTAGATGAACAATCAAGGGCAATTACATCTTTTAACATATTATTTGAATCAAACAATGAACTTTAGTGGGTCTATGTATTTCTGGCTTTCTAAATTTGGAAAAGGATAACAATTTTACAGTAATGTGCAGATGATATCTTTCATACAATAGAATTGGAATTGCATTAAACCATCAAAATCATTTTATTTACAATTCAAAGAAGTTAAACCAGTTTTCATTAGCCATTTGGAAAAATTGTTAGGTGGGATTCTGTATCTTGCCCAATATTGGTAAACAATGTATAAATGCAAATTTTCTTAATTTTAAGCTTTAACGTATGTTGGATCTTAATTTTTCCTTTGGCAGTTATTGATCTAGCCAAGCTAACTTACTGTTTTATAATTAATTGCACCTCAGTGTTTTTTAAGAAGGTCTGCATAATATATTCAAAAATATGCTTTTTATTGAGTATTTATAACTTTTAATACTGAAGATCAATGTATTTATTTAATGAGATGGTTTGCATGGTATCTCATTTGAGTGAAATTTGAGTTTATTTTCTGTAACTGATTTTATTGAAAATAAATTAAGTATTAGGTAATGAGATATTTTTCTAGCAAATTAGGGAAAATACTTGTTTCTTTTATTCAACCACAAAAGAAAACTATTTAGTTTTTCATTTGCTGACTGCTACACTTGATGGCATCTGCTACAGGAAGGCTGAGTAACGTGAATAGAAGGGTTTATCACTGATGTAGAATAAATGGATATGTAAATAACACAAGCAGAATAATCAGTATATTTATCTTTGTGCTTCACAGTTTATAAAGTACTTCCACATGTGATCCTCTTGACCTACTAAATAAAATGGGGGGAAATGAATAGAAGGGAAATATCAGAAAACAATTATAGTGGATAGAATTAGACGGTTGTGGTAGACAGAATAATGTCCTCCCAAGAATAAGCATGCCCTAATTTGTAAAACTTGTAAATATGTTAGATACATGGCAAAGGGGAGTTACATTTGAATCTATAACTAACATTGCTGATCAGCTGAATGTAAAATAGGGAGTTTTTCCAGAGTTATCTAGTGGAGCTAATCTAAACACAAGAATTCTCAAATGCAGAAGAAGGAGACAGAGAAGTTTGGAATGACGTGATGTTGGAAGGACTCAGCCTGCCATTGCTGGCTTTAAAGTTAAAGGGAAGGGTCTCAATCTAATAAATGCAGAAAGCCTCTAGACTCAGGAAGAGATAAGCAGTGCTATAACAAAATGCCATAAACTGGGTAACTTATGCACAACATAAATTATTTCACATTTCTAGAGTCTGGGAAGCCCAAGATCAACGCCAGCAGATGTGGTGAGTGGAGAGGGTCCCTTTTCTGGTACGCAGCTTATCTTCAAATAGTGGAAGGGGCTAACAAACACTTTTAGGCCTATTTCATAAAGGCGCTAATCCCATTCTTGAAAGCTCTGCCCTCCTGATCTACTTGTCTTGAATTACCCTTTAATTCCAGAGCAGTGGGACTAACATCATCTTGGGAGAATGGGAGTAGTGGAATTCCACACCGGATTAACAAGAAGTCATGAGGAAATGAGAAAACCTCTTGTCCTCATAAGAATTACACTGGACTCTTATTAAAGACACATATTCCCAGAGTGTCTGAACTGAGACATGGGGATGTATATATTAGCCAAGATTTATCTTATGATGAAGTATAATGATACTATATACATAATTGTATTGTATATTTATACAATTGCCATCCTTGTATGGCAACTATACCATAAAATAATTGGCATTTATTTTTAAATACAATTAAAATAATTGCAATTAACCTGAGAGTCAATGGCCCTCTTCTGTTGGCACTCCCAGCAGCACCCTCGCTTCTTTTAACCGGAACGTAGGGGACATTCCAACACTTGCCACAGTACACTCTTTTTAATGCTTGGATCTAGTTCATATACACATTGGCAACAGTTCTCCCAAGATTCCGAGGGGCTTCTTTTCATGGGGAATCTTAGAAGCAGGAGGCTGGTAAGAAAAATTACAGTCCCCAAGGCCTTAGTGCTGCAACAGACACTTGTCTTCTTCCTTCTTGCCCATTCCAGATTCTGCTCCTCCTGAGCTAGTCCTATATCGGTCTTGTAGTATTTCCTGTTAGCACAGACCTTCAGCCCCAAGAGGTCACCATCCCCTTTTCAGGCAGGGTTAATACATACATGCATTTACCATCAGAACTAGACAAGGATGTACCCAGTGGCACCCAATGGGTTGTCTGGGTACCAGATATACCCTCCCTGACCATATATAACAGCAGGCCCATCACCCCTGACAGATTGGTAGCTTGTATGAAGTCTTGCTCCAGGTGTCAAGCTTTCTGGGGTCAAGGTGCTCAAGCAGGACAATGGGCCAATCTAAAGTGATCAAAAAGCTTTTTTATACTTGCTGTAGTAGAGAAAGCAAAAGGCAAAATAGGATAGGTGAACATTCCATTTTCACTTATGAAATGGAACCAGGTGAGTCAGGGCGTTCAGCACAGATGGGGGAATTGAGTCAGAGTGGAAAAGTACTCTATTCAAGATCCCCTGATGAGGAGGAAGAAGAAAAGAGTCTCAGCTGAGGCCACCTGAAAATGAGGCCTCAGGGTGGAGAAGCATGTTCGAGGAATGCAGTGTACATATGAGCATGACTGGCCTGGGAAGGAAGCCAAGGTCCCTGACATCAACTTTCTATGGAAGACTGCAAAACTCTGGTTTTATATTAACTCTAGTGTGGGTGGGGCATATTTCTACCCTGAGACCTGATAGTCAAAGACCTTTTAATTGGCACTGATCTGGTCTGAAAGATCACAAGGGATTTTGGCCCGCAACTGAATTCCTCACCAAATGGAATTAGTCTCTGAGAGTTGAATAGGACACCTGCTGTTTTCCTAGCTGAAGTGTTTTCCCCACTGGGACATAGGATTTCTAATCTTGCAGAAACTATATTTGCAGGGATATAAACTAATATAATAATATTTCAGCATGGCAAAATTTTGGCTACCTCCTAGGGATTTACTTGGTCTTTCAAATTGTTATAGAACTATTTCTACTTATACATTATACATCAGATACAATATCCATTCTCCTCTATAATGCACATTTGCCAGGACGTCAACTATGGCTGAATCATTCAGTGTATACACACTAATGGAGCATCCATATTTTTCATCTGTTCGTTTCTGCATGTAGGACGGGGCCTATATTATGGGTCCTATACCTTCCTAGAAACCTGAAACATTGGCATTATCCTGCTATTCACAATTATAGCAACAGCATCCACAGGCTGTGTCCTTTCATGAAGCCAAATATCTTTCTGAAGAGCCACCATAATTACCAACCTCCTATAGACCATTCCATATATTGGTCCTAGTCTAGTAGAATGAATCTGATAAAGCAACCCTAATACTATTTTTGCCTTCCATTTTATTCTACCATTTATTATTGCTGCCCTCATACTTGCTACCTTCTTTTTCTTCTTGAGACTGGATTCAATAACCTATCAGGAATTGCATCAGACTCCAGTGAAATTCCATTTCACCTTTACTATACAATTAAAGACATTTAAGTCTAATCTTCCTCCTACTTCTAATTCTACTTCTCATTCTAGTTGTGTTTGCACCAGATTCATTAGGAGAGCCAGATAACCACACTTCAGCAATCCCCTAAATACAACTCTCCATATTAAACCAGAGTGATATTTCCTATTTGTCTATACCATCTTATATTCTATCCCTAATAAATTAGAAGGAGTCCTAGCTCTAGTCTTCTCTATTCTAATCCTAGCCATTGTCCCAGTAACTTGTCTATCCAAACAACAAAGTATAATTTTTAGACTACTAAGCCAATGCCTATTCTGAATTCTAGTGGTCGACTTACTAGTACTCACATGAATTAGAGGTCAACCAATTGAACATCCCTTTATTACCATCGACCAAACAACCTCTTTTACTTCTTCATCATTCTTATTTTAATGCCATTAGTCAGTCTAATAAGAAAAAAAAAAAACAAGATACTTCAATGATAAGTCTTTGTAGTGAAAAAATTACCTTGGTCTTGTAATCCAAAACTGGAGAACAACTCTCCCTAGGGCAGTCAAAGAAGAGGACTCATGCTCCACTATCAACACCCAAAGCTGAAATTCTATTTAAACTATTATCTGATTTTCATACTTGAAATACAATTTATTATTATTTTCAAGTACTATGTCAGTATTGAAAACAAACAAGCAAACAAACGCATAATGCCTTCACATTTCAAGTCCTATGTAATTCGTGCATTAACTACTCATCTTCATGAATATGTATTAGTACCATATATGTTTAATTTTACATAGCACATCTATGTTTAATCATGCATTAGATTACATTCTCATGCATATAAGCATGTACATATATCCACTGTTAATCTATTAGACATGAATTCCATACTAACCAGGAAGTCCTTCAAATCAGGGGTATTGACACAGTAATTCTGACCCTTAATATTGCATAGGACATTAAGTTATTGATCGTACATAGCTCATGTTAGTCAAATCATTTCTCGACAGCATGCTTATCACCATCATTAATAAATGCTCATCTACCAAGCCCTGAGAAATCAGTAACCTGCTTCAGTAACACCCCTCCGTGTACCAGAACACATGGAGGTAACTAACCTGAAACCATATCTGGAATCTGATTCTTACTTCAGGACCATCAACTTAAGATCGCCCACTCATTCCCCTTAAGTAAGACATCTTGATGGATACGGGACAAACTCATGCGAGAATTTCATGCATTTGGTATCTTAATTTTTAGTAGGAGGAAAGCGCTTCAACTCAGCAGACCTTAAAAACGGGCCTGGAAGTAGTCAATTCCATTGTAGCTGGATTTAAATTGGTTATTATGCAAATTCATTACCACCATAAGGTTGTTTTCATTCATGCCTGGGGGACATAATTGTAAAATGCATGTATACTCATACACACATACACCCATACATTCATATACACTTACTCTCCTATTCATCTCATGATTTAATATGCAACCTCCCCAACCACAGGCTATTCTATCTCTTGATACAATTAATATTCTTGCCAAATCCCCCAAACAAGAAACTTATATCAAATCAATAGCCAAGCTAAACATATCATAAATTTAATTATAACTTCATCTAAAATTAACTTTTAGCCAAACTCTCAATTAAAGCATTTTCAAAAGCTGCAAAATTTTAACAAAATTTAGACTTTTTTAAACTAGAAATTTTCCATTTTATTTATAAGGTTACTAAATATATCTCCAATACTGACATAGCACTTAAAACTAGCAATTTCTATTCAAAAGGAAATTCTCTAGATCTGATTTTTCAAATTTAATTATAACTTCATCTAGAACTAACTTTTAGCCAAACTCTCAATTAAAGCATTTTCAAAAACTGCAAAATTTTAGCAAAATTTAGGCTTTCTAGACTAGAGACATGTCATTTTATTTATAAGGTTACTAAATATATCTCCAATAGTGACATAGCATTTAAAAGTAGCAATTTTTATTTAAGAGGAAATTCTCTATATCTGATCTTTTGAGTTTAACTATAACTTCATCTAGAATTAACTTTTACCCAAACTCTCAATTAAAGCATTTTTTAAAACTTCAAATATTTGGCAAAATTTAAACTTTTTAAACTAGAAATTTTCCAATTTTTTATAAGGTTACTAAACATATCTTCAATATTGACATAGTACTTAAAATTAACATAAATAATTTTTTAGCCTAGGTTAATGTAGTATAAACACTCAAAGCTAGGCACTGAAATTGCCTAGATGAGTCTTTATAACTCCTTAATCATATAAATTTGGTCCTGGACTTTTTATTTATTTATAGTAAAATTTATTTATTTGTGCAAGTATCCACCCCCCCCCCCCGTGAGAATTCCCTCTAGACAATCAGAAATCAAAAAAATCACACATCAAGCCCACTACTTTGACAGTGGCTCATAGCGTCTTCTTCAATCACATTCCTCTAGGAAAAAGCAGTGATAAAAATTAGGCAATGAATGAAAGTTTGACTAAGTTATACTAGAAAAAATTAGGGTCAGTAAATTTCATGCCAGCCACCGTGGTCATACAAATTAATACAAATTAATAAAATCTGGCATAAAGTATGTTTAAGATTTCACACAAACTGAAGTTGAAATTTAAGCCGTAAAAAGCTTTAGTTAAACTCAAAATAACCCACGAAATTAACTTTAATATTCTGAAAACATGACAGCTAAGACTCAAACTGGGATTAGGTACTCCACTATGATTAGCCATAAACACAAATAGTTAAAAAATAAAATTATTTAACAGAGTATTACAAACAATAGCTTAAAACTCAAAGGATGTACTTTACATCCTTCTAAGAAGTGGTACTTTACATCCTTCTAAGAAGGCCTGTTCTATAATCAGTAAACCCCAATGAAACTCACCATCTCTTGCTAATTCAGCCTATATTTCGCCATTTTCGGCAAACCCTAAACAGGTGTCAAAGTAAGCACAAGTGTTAGCATAAAAACATTAGGACAATGTGTAGTTTGCGAGATGGAAAGAAATGGGCTACATTTTCCGACCCTAGAACACCCACGACAATGCTTATGAAACACATGGGCCAAAGGAGGATTTCGTAGTAAACTAAGAATAGAGAGCCTAATTGAATAGGACCACGAAACATGCACACAGTGTCCATCACACTCCTCAAATACCTCTTCACTACTAAGTTTATAACCATATTACTCATATGAGAGGGGGTAAGTCATAACAAGCTAAGCATATTGTGCTTGAAGTATATCAAAGTGTAACTTAACCTTAAAGCTTACCCAGCTTACACCTGGAAGATTTCCTATTCACCTGACCATTTTGAACTAAAACTTGCCTAAACTTCTATTCAAACAATCAATAAACTCTTCCAAAATATTTATTCAAAATTTAAAATATAGGAGATTGGAATTTATTTAGGCACTATGGATGAAGTACCATAATGGAAAGCTGAAAGATTAAAGTATAAAAAAGCAAAGATTATTACTTTTACCTTTTGCATAATGAACTAACTAGAATAATTTTACAGAGAACTTTAGCGAAAATACTTGAAACCAGAGGAGCTCCTTATAGGCAGCTAAATGAGCATACTCATCTATGTAGCAAAATAGTGAGACGATCTGTAAGCAAAGGTGAAAAACCTACCAAGTTGGTTGCCAGAATAGAATTTTGGTTCAACTTTAAATTTACCTGCAAAAATATTAATCTCAATGTAAATTTAAGTGTTAATATAAAGAGGGATATTTCTTTAGATAAAGGAAACAAACTTGTTTCGTGAGTAAAAGATTCATATATTATAGTTGATCTAAAAGTAGGCGTCAATTAAGAAAGTGTTCAAGCTCAACATTCAACAATTCTTAATACCAAATATCAAAAAGCTAAAATTTATCATTTTAGTAATCCATAAATTTATAAAAGCAATACCATTAGTATAAGTAACAAGAAATTATTTCCCCCACATAAGCTTACATCAGACAGGATAATCCACTGATAACTAACAATTTAATAAAAATAACTAACCAATAAATACTTATAAACTCTAAATTGTTAACCCAACACAGGTATGCACTAAGAAAAGATTAAAAGAAGTAGAAGCAACTTGGCAAATTTTAACCCCATCTATTTACCAAAAACATCACCTTTCACATTCTCAGTGTTAGAGGCAATACCTGTCCAGTGACACACATTCAATAGCAGTGGTATACTGGCTGTGAAAAGGTAGTATAATCATTTGTTCTCTAATTAGGACTTGTGTGAATGTCCACAGGAGAGTTTAACTGTCTTCTAATCCAGCTAGTGAAATTGACCTCCTTGTGAAGAGGCAGAAATATAGTAATAAGATGAGAAGACCCTATGGAGTTTTCATTTATTAGTCCAACCAAATTTTATGCCCTCCTAACACAACAGGCTTAACACCTCATAAGTATGGTCTAAAAATTTCGGTCGGGGTGGCCTCAGAGGATAACAAAACTCCCAAATGATTTTAACTTAGACTAAACCAGTCAAACCAAGAGATCATTTATTGACCCAAATTACTTGAGCAACGGAACAGGTTATCCTAGGAATAATAGCACCATCCTATTTTAGAGTTCATATTGACAACAGGGCTTATGACCTCAGTGTTGGATCAGGACATCCCTATGGTTTAACTGCTGTTAATGGTTTGTTTGTTCAATGATTAAAGTCCTGCATCATCTGAGTTCAGACCGGCATAATCTAGGTAGTTTTCTATCTATTTTTAAAATTTCTTTCAGTACAAAAGGAAAAGGGAAATAAAACCTATCCCAACCAAATGCTCTAAATTTAATAAATGAAATAATCTAAATCTAACAGATTAATTTTTATAACCCTGCCCAAGAACAGGATTTGATAAGATGGTAGAGCCCGGCAATTGCATAAACCTTGAAACTTTAGAATCAGAGGTTCAACTCCTTTTATTAACAATATGTTCATAATTAGCTTACTCCTCCTAATTATCCCTGCCATTCTTGCCATAGCATTCCTAACATTAGTTGAACAAAAGATCCTAGGCGATATGCAGCTTCATAAAGGATGCAATATCATTGGTCCATATGGCCTTCCACAACCTTTCACTGATTCTATGAAGCTGTTTATCAAAGAACCTCTTCACCCACCTTTTCCCTCTATGTATTATCACCCCAGCCCTAGCCCTATCTCTCACCTTCCTTATATGAATATATGAATTCCTCTTCCTATGCTCCACCTTCTCATCAACATGCATATAGGGGTCCTGCTTGTTTTGGGCAACATCTAGTCTAGCTGTTTACTCAATTCATTGATCAAGAGAGCATCAAACTCCAAGTAAGAACTGATTGGTGCACTCCGAGTAGTAGCCCAGACAATCTCATAAAAAGTCACCAATCTCGAACCTATGGGCTCAAGCAATTCACTTACCTCGGTCTCCCAAAAGAGCTGGGATTACAGGCTGAGCCAAAGAGCCTGGCATGGAAATTGGAACTGGCAACCAATTCCTATTCAGAACCCTAAATGCTCGTATCTTAAGAAATAAGATAGACAAGTGGAACCTCATCAAACTAACGGGCTTCTGCGAAGCAAAAGAAACCATCAAGAGAACAGGGAGATAGCCCACAGAATGGGAAAAAATATTTGCTAACTGTATATCTGACAAAGGCCTAACATCTAGGATCCACAAGGAACTCAAACGCATTAAAAGGAACAAAGCAAACAGCTCCATTAAAAAGTAGGCAAAGACATGAATAGACACTATTCAAAAGAAGATATATAGGCAGCCAACAGACACATGAAAAAGTGCTCAGCCTCACTCATCATCAGAGAAATGCAAATCAAAACCACATTGAGATATCACCTAACCCCAGTAAGAATGGCCATTATTAATAAAACAAACAAGAACAGATGCTGGCGAGGATGTGGAGAAAAAGGAACGCTTCTACACTGCTGGTGGGAATGCAAACTAGGGCAGCTTCTTTGGAAGACTGTGGTGGTTTAGGAAAGAACTATAAATTGACCTTCCATATGACCCAGCAATTCCCCTATTGGGAATATACCTGGAAGGAGTCAAATCATTCTACAAAAAAGATACCTGCACACGTATGTGTGTTGCAGCTCTATTCACAATAGCAAAAACATGGGGCCAACCATGCTTCCCATCAAAACTGGACTGAATAAAAAAAAATGTGGTACATATACACAACAGAATATTATGCAGCCATAAAGAAGGGCAAACATATGGACTTTGTAGCAACTTGGATGTATTTAGAGCCAATTATACTCAGTGATCTATCACAGAAACAAAGAACAGTGTGCCATATACTCTCGCTCATAAGCGGACTTTGAACAATTATAATACTATAAGAAAACAATTGGGAGTAGTGGGAAACCATCAGGGAAGGGAGGGTAGGATTGGTAGTTGAGGGAAACTGCTAGGGGAGGGAGGGCCATGCCTCATCAACAAGGGTACCTGCATAATCAACATTTGTATACCTAATTCTAAATTGTACCCTACATCTTTATAATTAAAAAAAGTTACCAATCAACAAAAACCAAAAAAATAAACTTTTGATCTAACAAAAACTGAGAGTCAGAATTAGTACTAGACTTTAATGTTGAATACACTGCAGGGCCCTTTATCTTTTTTTGTTTTCATAGCAGAATATGCTAATATTATAGTAAATGTTTTATCTAGTATCATTTCCCTAGGAGAACACTTCCCATGACATCTCCATATCAGAAGTCCTCACAATCAATTTTGTAATAAAGCCACTTATCTTCACTATTCTCTTTTTATGAGTTCAAGCATTATACCCATGATTCCGATATGATCAACTCATGCACTTCCTGCAAAAAACGTCCTTCTCCTTGCACTAGCTCTGTGCATATGACATATTTCAATATGTATCTTAATATCTAACATTCCCCACATAAATAAGAAACATGTCTGATAAAAGAGTTACTTTGCTAGAGTGAATTATAGAGGTTCAAGCCCTCTTATTTCTAGAATGATAGAACTCATTATAGGACTAATTAATGGCTGTTATATTATTCATTGATATAATCTATTCAGGTCAATAAATGATCATAAATATTTTTAACCAAACATCATTCATTATAGCCATAATTGCCCTAATAATGAAACTGGGACTTTCACACCTCCACTTTTGAGTTCCACATGTCACACAGCGAATCTCACTTATGTTGGGTATAATTCTCCTAATATGACAAAAGCTAGCATCATTTCTATTTTGTATCAAATTAATATATCCATGAACCTAAAATTATTCCTATCAATTGCACTACAGTCAATTTTAGTAGGTGAGTGAGGAAGACTTAATCAAACACAATTACAAAAAATCTTAGCCTATTCATCAATTGCTCATATAGGCTGAATAATTGCAATTCTAGCATATAATCCTTACATCATGACATTAAATCTTCTAATCTATATTATATTAACAATTACCCCACTTGCTGTTATTTAACCTTTATGCAAGCACTACCACCCTATCACTTTCACACACCTGAAACAAGTTCCATTAATGTTCTCTATAACTCTTATTATTCTACTATCATTAGGTGAATTACCCCTACTCACAGGATTCTTGACCCAATGAGTAATTATTCAAGAACTAATCAAAAGCTACAGCATTATTATACCAACATTTATAGCTGTCATAGCCCTACATAATCTATATTTCTATATATGATTAATCTAGTGGACATCTTAAACAATATTCCAAGTGGACAATAACATAAAAATAAAATGAAAATTTGAAAGTACAAAACAAATTATGCTTCTATCACCACTCACCATCCCATCAACTTTACTTTTACCACTCTCACCAATATTCCCACTACTAAGTTAGGAATTTAAGTTAAAAAGACCAAGAGCCTTCAAACCTCTAAATAAGTAATTACCTAATTCCTCAACCTAAGAACTGCAGAACTCTATTCTACATCAACTGAAAATCAATTATTTTATTTAAGCTAAGGTCTAATTAGATTGGTGGGATCCAATCCCATGAAAATTTATTTAACAACTAAATATCCTAGTGAACTTGCTTCAATCTACTTCTCCTGCTGCCTAGAAAAAAAAGGTTGGAGAAGCCTGGCAGAATTGAAGCTGAGCCTTTGAATTTGCAATTTAATATGATATATTCATCTCAGGGCTTTTTGGTAAAAAGAGGTGTTAACCTCTGTCTTTACATTTAGTGTCTAGTGCTTACTCAACCATTTTACCTCCTTACTTATGTTCATTGCCATCGATTATTCACACTGCACCTACTCTTTGGTGCCAGAGCTGGAATAATTGGAACAGCCCTTAATCTATTAAGCTGAAGAGAACTTGGCCAAGCAGGGACCCTACTAGGAGATGACCAGATCTGTAATGTAATTGTCACTGTCCATGCATTTGTTATATTTTTATAGTAATACCTATTATAATTGGTGGTTTCAGCAATTGACTAGTTCCTCTCATGATTGGAGTACCCGATATAGCATTTACACTTTAAATACCATAAACTTTTGACTCCTTCCTTCTTTCTTTTACTATTACTTGCGTCCTCAATAGTTGAATATGGTGCAGGTGCAGAATGAACTGTCTCCCTTCCACTAACAGGAAACTTAGCCCATGCAGGTATTGTCGTGGACCTCATCATCTTTTCTATTCATCTGGCAGGGCTTTCATCAATTTTAGGTGCAATTAATTTTATTGCTCCAATTATCAATATAGAACCTCCGGCTATAGCTCAATATCAAACCCTTTTATTTGTATGATCTGTGCTAACTACTGTGGTCTGCTTACTTTTATCTCTTCCAGTCTTAGCCACTGAAATTACTATACTACTAACATACTGTAACCGTCATACAACTTTCTTTTATCCAACTGAAGAAAGTGGCCCCATTCTCTATCAAGACTTATTCTGATTCTTTGGCCATCCAGAAGTTTATATCCTTATCCTCCATGCTTTGGAATAATTTCTCATATCATAACTTACTATTCTGGCAAAAAGGACCCATTTTATCCTATGATAATAGTATGAGCCATAATGTCTATTGGTTTCCTAGGCTTTCTTATATGAGCACATCATATATTTATAGTAGGAATAGATGTAGACACCCAAGCATATTTTGCATCAGTCACTATAATTATTGCTATTCCTACGGTGTAAAAGTATTTAGTTACTAGCGACCTTACACGGAGATAATATTAAATGATCACCTGCTTTGCTGTGAGTTTTAGGCTTTATATTTCTATTTACGGTCAGAGACCTAACAGAAATTGTATTAGCTAATTCATCACTTGATATTGTTCTTAACAATGCATACTACGTTGTAGTCTATTTCCACAATTTACTGTAGATAATAACCGTATTCACTATCATAGGAAGTTTTGTCCACTGGTTTTCCTTGTTTTCAGGCTACATACTTCAGTCTACTTGGACTAAAATTCATTTTGCAGTTATATTTGTAGGGGTTAACCTGATATTATTTGCTCAACATTTTCTTGAATTGGAGGGAATACCTTGACAATATCCTGATTACCCTGATGCACACACCATAAGAAATACTGTCTCATCCATAAGCTCATTTATTTCACTCACAGCAGTAATACTAATAGTCCTCATAGTCTGGGAAGACTTCGTCTCAAAATGAGAAGTTCTAACAGTTGAACTCTCAACTACAAAGTTTGAGTGACTCCACAGCTGCCTTCCACCCTATCACACATTCGAAGAACCTACCTACATAAAAGCATAGATAAAATGAAGGAATTGAACCCCCTTAAACTGGTTTCAAGCCAGTTCCATATCGATCATGACTTTCTTAATTATTAAGACATCAGCAATGACATTACTTAACTTTGTCAAAGTTAATTCATAGGTTAAAACTCTATATATCTTTATGGCATATCCATTTCAGTTATGATTTCAAGATGTCCCCTCAATTGTTATAGAAGAACTCCTATACCTTAATGACCACACTCTAATAATCATTTCCTTAATTAACTCACTAATTCTTTATATTAGTTCCCTCATATTTACTGTTAAATTAGCACACACAAACGCTATAGATGCCCAAGAAGTATAGTATGAACTATTCTACTAGCTATTATTCTTATCTTAACTATCCTACTATCTCTATGCATTCTGTATGTAATAGACAAAATCAACTTCTCCCTGACTGTTAAAACTATAGGTCACTAACGATACTGAAGCTATGAATATACAGACTGTAAAGACTTGAACTTTAATACCTATACAATTAACAGACCCTAATGCAGAAGAACTCCTATTACTAGAAGTCAATAGCTGAGTAGCATTACTTATGGAAATACAAGTTCATATACTAATTTCATCAGAATATGTTCTTCACTCATGAGCTGTTTCTTCATTAGGCTTAAAAACAGACACAATTTTGGATGCCTTAATCAAGCAACCTTAACATCAACACGACTAGATCTTTATTATGGACAGTGTTCAAAAATCTGTGGTTTCAGCCGGGCTCGGTGGCTCAGACTGTAATCCCGCGCCTTTGGGAGGCTGAGGTGAGTGGATTGCCTGAGCCCGCGGGTTTGAGACCCGCCTGGGCAATTTGGAGAGACCTCATCTCTACAATAAATCAAAAAAATTAGCCGGGCATGGTAGCGTGCGCCTGTAGTTCCAGCTGCTTGGAAGGCTGAGGTGGAAGGATCGCCAGAGCCCAGCTGGTTGAGGCTGCGGTGACCGGGAGCGGCCACTGCATTCCAGTCTGGGCGACAGTGAGACTCCAACTCAAAAAAACAAAACAAAACAAAAAAATCTGTGGCTTCAATCATGCCTTTATGCCCATTGTCCTCAAACTAGTTCCTATAAAATACTTTGAGAACTGATCAGCATCTATATCATCATTGTTAAGCTTATAGTATTAACCTTTTAGTTAAAGATTGAAAGTCTTAATCTTTCCACAGTGAAATGTCTCAACTAGACACATCAACATGATTTATTACTACCATCTCTATAGTTCTAGCACTTTTCATTATATTGCAGCTAAAAACCTCAAAATTTATTTATCCTATAAATCTGAGCCCAAAGAGTATTATGACACAAAACATAAAACTCTCAGAACTAAAATGAATGAAAATCTATCTGCCTCTTTTGTGACCCTAACAATAATAGGACTCCTAGTAGTAGTTTTAATTATTTTATTCACAAATATATTATTTCCAGTCCCTGATTGTCCAACCAATAACCAACTAGTCTCTACACAACGACTAGTGCAACTTGTACAAAAACAAATGACAATACACAATATTAAAGGACAAACCTGATCTCTAATATTAATCTTCTTTATCCTATTTATTGGCTCAGTTAATCTATTAGGCTTAGTTCCCACTTATTTACAACTACTACTCAATTATCAATAAATCTAGGAATGGTTATCTCCATTATGAGTGGGAGCTATAATCACAGGTTTCCACCACAAAACTAAGACATCCCTAGCCCACTTTTTACTACAAGGTATTCCAATCCTATTTATTCCTATACTAGTAATTACTGAAGTCATTAGCCTTTTTTCTTTTCTTTCTTTTTTTTTTTTGAATTGGAGTCTCACTCTATTGTCCAGCTGGAGTGCCATAGCACACTCATGGCCACCCCAGCGTGGGCCTGCTGAGCTTCCACAATGCTTCCGCTTCAGTCTTCCAAGCAGCTGAAACTACAGGTACTGCCACTCCTGGCTAATTTTTTATTTTATTGTAGAGATGAGGTCTTGCCAAGTTGTCCAGGCTGGTCTCAAACCCTTGGGCTCAGGCAGTCCACTCGCCTCGGACTCTCAAAGTGTTGGGATTGCAGGTTGAGTCACAGAATCCAGCCCTTTTTTTTCACTTTATTTTAAAGATGTGGAGTACAATTAAGGGTTAGGTATACAATTATTCATTATGGAGGTATCCTTGTTGGTGAGGTGTGCCCCTCCCTCCCCTGGCAGTTGCCCTCAATTGCCAATCCCACCCTTCCTCCCCTGGCAATTTCCCACTACTGCCAATCCCTTTCTTATAGTATTAACAAATATTGTTCAAGGTCCGTTTATGAGTGAGAATATATGGTACTCTGTTCTTTGTTTCTGTGATAGATCACTGAGTATGTTATACTCTAAATCAATCCAAGTTGCAGTGAAGTCCATATGTTTGTTCTTCTTTATGGCTGCATAATATTCCATTGTGTATATGTACCACATTTTTTTTTTATCCAGTTCAGCTTCGATGGGCAGCATGATTGGTTCCATGTTTTTGCTATTGTGAATAGAGCTGCAGACACATGAAAAAGTGCTCAGCCTCACTAATCATCAGAGAAATGAAAATTGAAACCACATTGAGATACCACCTAACCTCAGTGAGAATAGCCATCATTAATAAAACAAACAACAGATGCTGGCGAGGATGCAGAGAAAAAGGAACATGTCTACACTGATGATGGGAATGCAAACTATTGCAACCTCTGTGGAAGACAGTGTGGCGATTTCTGAAAGAACTAGAAATTGCCCTTCCATATGTAATCCCCCTACTGGGAATATACCCAGAGGAACTCAAATCATTCTACAAAAAAGATACCTTCACACGCATATTTGTTGCAGCTTTATTCACTATAGACTTTCTCCCCCCCAATCAGTAGCTCTAGCTATACGACTAACAGCTAACATCACAGGCAACCACTTATTTATACATCTGATAGGAGGGATTATACTGGTTCTTTCATCAATCACCTCCATTGCAGCATTAATCACATTTACTACCTTAGTTCTCTGAACTATACTTGAGCTCTCTGTAGCCCTAATTCAGCCTGATGTTTTCACACTTCTAGTTTGCCTCTACCTATGAACTCCCAAACTCATGTATACCATCTAGTTAATCTCAGTCTTTTATCATTAACAGAGTCCTCTCAACCCTTCTTATGATACCAGACCTTGAGATACGATTTCACTTCAACTCATCTATACTTCTATCTCTAGGCTTCTTAACCAATACACTCAGTATGTATCAATGATGAGGCACTATTGCCTGAGAAGGTACATTTCAAGGTCACCACCCATCAATTGTCCAAAAAGTTCTTCAATATGGGATAGTCCTCTTCATCATTTCAGAAATTTTATTCCTCACAGGATTCTCTTGGGCATTTTATCACTCTAACATAGTCCCTATCCCAGAATTAGGAGGCTGCCAACTCTCAACAGGTATTCATCATCTAAACCCCATATAAGTTCCACTACCTAATACATACATTCTACCAGCCTCTGGAGTTTCAATTACCTGAGCCCATCATAGCCAAATAGAAGCAAATCAAAAACACATGCTACAAGCCCTATTTAATACAATCACCCTACTGATTTACTTTGTATTACTTCCAAGTTCAGAATATTTTGAAAACATCCTCTGCTATCTCTGATGGTATCATCTGCCTCTTTCATTACCCCAACAATAATAGGACTCCCGATAGTAGTTTTAATTATTTTATTCACAAATATATTATTTTCAACCCCTCATTGCCCAACCAGTAATCGACTAGTCTCTACACAACAATGACTAGTGTAACTTGTACTAAAAACAAATGATAACAATACACAATATTAAAGGATGAATCTGATCTCTAATATTAATCTCCCTTATCCTATTTATTGGCTCAACAAATCTATTAGGCTTAACATGTCACCATTTTTCATAGCAACAAGCTTTCATGGATTACATGTCATTATTGGCTCAACTTTTCTCACTGTTTGTTTCCTCCATCAACTGAAATTTCACTTCACATCTAACCATCATTTTGGATTTGAAGTTACTGCTTGATAATGACACTTTGTAGATGTAATCTTACTATTCCTCTATGTTGCCGTTTATTGATGAGGATCATACTCTTTTAGTATTAATTAGTACAACTTATTTCTAATCAGTTAGCTCTGATAATAACCCAGAAAGGAATAACTAATTTATCAATGGCATTACATAATTTTGTCAAAGTTAATTCATAGGTTAAAAACCTATATATCGTTGTTTATTCATTTCAGTTAGAATTTCAAGATACCAACTCACCTACTATAGAACTCCACCTTCATGACCACATTCTAATAATCAATTTCTAAATTAGCTCATTAGTTATTTATATTATTTCCCTCATATTGACAACTAAATTAACACACACAAGTACTTTAAGTATAAGAATAACTATATATAACTATAAGCCCAAGTTTACAGTTGCTTCCCATCGCTTGCATTACCTCCTGAGCTCCACTTCCTGTCAGATCAGTGGTGATATTAGGTTCTCATAGGAGCAAGTCCTTTTGTATACTGCACATGTGAAGGATTTAGGTTGCACACACCTTATGAGAATTTAATGCCTGATGATCAGAGGTGGAACTGAGGT
Source organism: Carlito syrichta (assembly GCF_000164805.1). Classification (NCBI taxonomy): domain Eukaryota; kingdom Metazoa; phylum Chordata; class Mammalia; order Primates; family Tarsiidae; genus Carlito; species Carlito syrichta. The sequence continues at coordinate 341,257 of NW_007081045.1, forward strand.
GGTGATGCTAGTGCTGGGGAGCAGTTGCGAATACAGATTGACATTGACAGTGAAGCATCACTTCCCTCTCTGTGGAGAAATCATCTTCCAAGAACCTGGTCCCTGATGCCAAAAAGGTTAGGGACTGCTGTGCTATACCATCCAGATTTGAGTAAGTACATTCTATGTGTCCTGACAATGACAGAAATCACCTAATGATGCATTTTACAGAATGCATCCCCATTGCTAAGCAACACTTGATGGTATTCCTCAAAAGATCATTTGCAAGTAAGTTGGGTACCTCTTTTTCCATATGGATATCAGAACTATGAATTCTTCCTATTGAGGACAGAAGCCTATATAAATGCCTTTGCTGCAAGGTGTATTCTGCCTCCTGGAAGATGGTGTCCAGTCCTATTAAAGCATCACATTTGAGTTGCCAGTTCCTTGACAAGTGAGTTCTCCAACACAGCTACTTCCTTCATTAAACCCACAAAAAGAATCTCCAGTTCCAATCTGCTAAAACAGTCTCACTTAATGTGATAGAATCATGAGTGACATCCTATCACTTTTGACATATGATGTAGCCTAATTATAAAAGAGCTATCTCATCACCTTTGCCATATTCTATTTGTTTGAAACAAGTCATAAACCCCACCAAAACTCAGGGACGAGGATTACACAAATGCATGAACACGAGGACATAACCATGGAAAAAGGGTACCTTAGAGTCTAACCATCACACTGTACAGCAGGAACTGACAAAAAAATTGAAGCTCATACTGCTTATTGTTCTATGAGTAATAAATGTATCATGTGTCTCCAATTCAGGAGTCCTGTGTCTTCTGCCAGTATCTATGAACTTGTGGCAGGACATTTTGTTAGCTTGCAGGTAGTGTAAAATCTCAGACCTTTTACCATTCTTAACATGATTTTTTTTCTAGTCTGGTTCTGTATATCCACAGGCCACTGAGACGTTAGAGTTGTTCTGGTTCATTTTTCCCTTTAGTGATAGAGGATTATCCAGAGATAGTTTTATAAACCACATAGCATCTTCATTTGCACTACTACAGACACTCAGAAACTTTGTATTTCTAAAGACAAATACAATTGACAGAGGGTACGTCATATCCCAATCCTTACTTATGTAAGAGTTCCTCAATCTATGGCTTTAACATTCAACTTATACACCTGAACTATACTTATCTTACCAATTTACTTAAATTCAATCTTTTTAGACCTCCAGAATGCAACCAAAATGAGTGTGGGAAAGGTAATATGACGGAACTCAGCCATGAAATTTATGGTCAGTGACCTGAAAGGAATATAATTGCTCCAGTATAAATTTGACAGAATCTCATACCATTTTTAAAAAGTTTAACAATGTATAATATCTTAGTACAACCAATAAATACACCATCAAAGTGGTTTGAAATGCAGATCGCTTTTTAAATTGTGCTAAAATGGCTTATTTTTTCACAGACTACTTAGTGACATAAGTTCAAAGATCACTAGCTAAATAGCCCATAAAAAGTCCATTATATCATTTTAGATACATCTAGCTGCCAAGCACTCAAGATCATAATAAGAAATTAAATAGTTCAAAGGAAGACAAAGTTGTGAAAGTTAAGCAACGCAATGCTCTACAGATGAAGTTATTTCTAACAGTTTATAAAGTGTCGACAGCTCTTCACAAGCTTGACTTTTCTCCTTGCCAGAGTGATATATTATATAGTTCACCCACATAGATTCATAGATTCTGTGTCCACAATATAAAGGTATGTAATATCTCTTCTAAATTCTCCTTCTATAAGCCTTGCAGACTTTGACCATAGTAGCCACTCATTGCCATTATGTCACAATAAAAACAAGTAATTTCTTCCTCCCTGCTATGCCAAACTTCTTGATGGATCTGGGGAGAAAAAGGTGTCTATTTCCCAGCGTTCTTTTTTACTTTTCTTCAGCCTTTAAAACTCTCCATGAGAATACATGGACAGTGCATCTGATTTTGTGGTGTTCCTTCTCTATCAACACCTTTCCAAGTAATCAATTGTAGCAAATACAGAAAAAGAAACAAAATAAAATCTTTTTTTATTTATCAACCATTCAGAATAACAGGTTTCCTGGTCACCAGTTTCTTCCCACCACAAATCCATCAGAGTTCATTTTCCACCTTAGAATCCCCAGTGGCTTCCTATCTTATATTTTGCAAAGTTTTCCAAGACTTAGAGTACAGAAATAGACTCTATACTTGGAGAAATACAGACTTAAGGTTTATACCAATAGTAGTTACATTTATAGACATGCATGTTTTTTCAATACATTCTGATGTGTAAATGTTTAGAAAAATTTACTACTAAAATAGTGATGGTTTGGAAATGTTTAATAACCAACACCCCAGTAAAAAAGAAAAAGAAAGACGGAGAAAAAAAGGGAGGGAGAAGGAGAGAGAGGAAAAAAACAGATGAAAGAAAGAAGGAAGGAGGGAGGGAGGGAAGGAAGGAAGGAAGGAAGGAAGGAAGGAAGGAAGGAAGGAAGGAAGGAAGGAAGGGAGAAAGGGATAGTAATGATATTTTCCAATATCCATAATGCAAATACTCCCATCGTGGCCAATATCCAGTCTGATGAGGTGATGTCATTGGAGACAGTGTTGGGAAGTGAGACACACAATTAGTTCTTGTGAGCTGGTAGAAACCAGGTCGAACACACCACTGAACCCAGGTGATTCCACTTGCTTGCTTGTAGTTTCCTACGCGTATGATATTATTTGCTGCTGGTATCTAGACTTTACTACCTTCCTCCCCTTGGAATGCAGAACATTTTTTTCCTCTCTGCCTGATCAATTAATTTCTCCTAGGGACAGTCATGATCCATATGGGAAGCTATTGTTCAAGGAAAAATCTCAGCTGCTTTTATAGTTGGAAGTGAATGTTTCTTTCACAACACTTAGCACATTATATTTCAATTATCTGTTTCAATGTCTCTTTTAATCCCAAATGGAAGCAACAGGAATTGTACTTCATTTATCTTCAGAGCATACCAAATTTGGGAACTAAATGTTTGTTTATAAAATTCACAACTCACCATAATAAATTAATATACACTGAACCAGCAATTTGAATATTGATTTATGGTAGAGATATTAGATATGCATCAAAAAGGAATTATAATAGGGAACTGATAAGGTAATTGATGAATTTTTAAAGGATGAACAATTGAAGAAATATAGAGAATTAAAAGAAGTATAAGCAGTGTCTTGGTCACAGAAGTCAACTGGTGAATTTTTGGTGAAAAAAATAACTTGATGGTTTTATGTACAGTATGATTATATTTTTCACAATTTTCAAATAGTTTTATTAATAAGGTCTTATTCTTGCTATGGAACTGCACTTTTGCACCCATTAACCAATCCCTCCTTATTCCTTCTCCTGCTACCCTTCCCAGCCTCTTGTAGTCACCATGGTACTCTCTACCTCCATGAAATCAATCTTTTGTAGCTTCACACATGAGTGAGAACATATAACATTTGTCTTTCTGGACCTGGCTTATTTAACTTAACATAATGTTCTCTAGTTGCAGGCATGTTATTGCAAATGACAGAATTTCATTCCTTTTAATGGCATAATATTTTTTATATATGCATATATGTATGTATGTATATTTACATATATATATATCACATTTTTTGATCATTCAAATGAATTATGGATACTTGGGCTGATTCCCTCTCTTGGCTATTGCAAATAGTGCTGCAATAAACATGGTAGTGTAAATACATCTTTGATGTGCTGATTTTCTTTCTTTTGGATAATGTATGATTATATGTTATTACTACAAATCACATTTATAATTACCCTAGCCAAGAATAATGAAGGTAATAAAACATCAAGTTTTACAGCATAAGCCTGAGACCAAAGGGAAAGTATTCATTCTCTATGTTATTTTCCTCAAAACTATAAGAACTAATCAATACTAAAAACTAAATGTAAAACTGTACAAGTATCAGAAAAAAAAATCATTATTAATTATAGCTGTATAGTTAAATCACTATAGAGTACCTACTTTATTGCTTCTTTTATGTTAACTCAAAGATCTCAATTTTCCCACAGTATGTAATATTATAAATCTTTCTTATCTTTAAATTCAGACTTCTGAATTAAAAAAAACTTGATTGAGACTTATCTTTGATAAATTTAGAAAATAAACTTAAAACTTAATTTTTTTCCCAGTTCTACGTGCACCTCTAGGAGCAACTTCATAAAGCAATGCCATTTCCAAATCATAGGAGCAATGAAGAGTTACCCTGACCATTCACAACAGGAAACACTGTAGCCAAGAATTTCCATTTCAATTTTTGGGAAGCAGTTTTAAGCCTGTTTCGCTCTTAGCCTACACTTTAAGGATTTATTTTCCCTTTCTAATCCAATTGTGTACCTGCTTGAGTGAGTCCAGAGGCTGATCTTGTAATAGCAGAGTCTGGAGACCCCAGGCAGAACTCTCCATTGCTCATAATTAGGACTATCTGGGCCTGCCCTTCAAGTGGATGAGGATTTGAGATAACTATCAAAGCAAGATCAATTCCCAGTACTGCTCCCAGAAAATCCTCATTCCATTCTTTCCCCTTAAAGTCTCCTCTCCTTAGCCTAAAATTTTGAAATGGTTTATTTGAGGCATGAGCCTGGTCATTGCCCCATCTGCTGGCTTTTGAAATAAAGTCCCCTTTCCTGTCTGCAGCTCATGTTTGTCTATTTCTGCCTGCAGGCCACCAGTAGCAGAACCTGTGATCTGCAACAGCCTGGTGAAGGAACTGAGGAACCAAGTGTATTTCAAAACACGTTCAATTCTCAAGGAAAATCAGCACAAAGAAAGGGTTCAGAATAAGTTGGGGGAATATAAGAAGGTAACTTTTGGCAAGATGGCGACGGCATAGGTGAACTGGTGAGATTCTCTGAACGGACCAAGACTGCAAACTGCTGAATAGACAGACTGTAAAGCAGAGGGAAAAGTGAACAAAACCAGAAGACCCTTATAAGGAAGAACAGGTCATTGCAGAAGAGAAATAAAAGCAACCCCACCTTCCCTCAAAAACAGAATTGAAGAGGGGGAGGGAAAGGGGTAAAGGGAGAAAAATCTACAGAAATGAAGAAAAACCAAAAGAAGAGTATGGGTCTCTCCCAGACGCCTGGGAGAGCAGACACTGAGAAAATTGACTTTGGAATACAAACAATGAAAAGTCCCCAGAATGAAGGGTCTCAAAATGCAAATGTAGATATCAAAACAATAATGGAGAGACTAAAAAGAATTGAGGAGACACAAGAAGAAACTAGGAAGGAGCTGATATCTGAGATAACAGTAATAAAGAATACTGTGAATGAAATAAATAACAAATTGATAAGCATGGAAAGCAGAATTACCCAAGCAGAAGAAGGAATCTCAGAGCTTGAGGACCAAAATATAGAAATAACCCAAACTCTTAAAACACAGAAAATAAGCTAAAAAAGACAGAACAAAACCTTCAAGAGATGAGTGACTACCTCAAGAGGCCTAACCTAAGAATAATCGGACTCCCTGAGGCAGAAAGAGAAACAGAGACCACATTGGAACAAACTTTCCACGAGATCATTCAAGAAAATTTCCCTTATCTAATCAGTGATACAAAAATTCAAACACAAGAGATTCAGAGAACCCCCGCAAGACAACAAATGAGAAGACCAACTTCTAGACACATAATAATTCGCCTAAATAAAGT
>NW_007081046.1:0-419 GCF_000164805.1 Carlito syrichta
GCAGTTATTTATTGTAGAGATGAGGTCTCGCTGCCCAGGCAGGTTTTGAACCCACGGGCTCAGGCAATCCACTCACCTCAGCCTCCCAAAGGCACGGGATTACAGGCTGAGCCACTGAGCCCAGCTCCTAGATTCTTGATGGCCAGGTGTTGTCAATGAACAACGCAATGGCTTGCTGGGTCATCTGTTGCTAACTTTTTGTTAGGTTGCCCACAAAACCTCACTGGCTCCCAACTCATGTGAGGACAGATTTGTGGTTGGGAATTCTCATGGGAGCCCTTTACAAATGGACTAAAATTGAATGAGATACATTGAATCTATAAAACCCCAAGAATCCATGATGATAATAAAAAAAAAAGAAAAGCCGGGCTCGGTGGCTCAGCCTGTAATCCCACACCTTTGGGAGGCTGAGGTGAGTG
>NW_007081047.1:0-400 GCF_000164805.1 Carlito syrichta
GTGGGCTCAGGCAATCCACTCACCTCAGCCTCCCAAAGGCGTGGGATTACAGGCTGAGCCACCGAACCCGGCTTAATCTAGTATTTCTAAGAGTGACTTTTAAGAAATCATTAAGGCTGAGTGTGGTGGCTCAAGCCTGTAATCTCAGTACATTGGGAGACCAAGGTGAGAGGATTGCCTGAGCTCAGGGGTTCAAGATCAGCCTGAGCAACTGGGTGAGCCCTCCTCTCTACAATAAACAACAAAAAAAAATCATCTAGGCATGGTAGCACGCACATGTGGTTCCAGCTACTTGGAAGGCTGAGGTGGAAGGATCGCCTGAGCCCAGCAGGTCGAGGCTGCAGTGGCTGTGAGCTTGCCACTGACTCCAGCCTGGGTGACAGAGTGAGATTCCGACTCA
>NW_007081048.1:0-419 GCF_000164805.1 Carlito syrichta
TTGTATGTGTAGACCACATTTTGCTTATTCGTTTATCTGTCAATGGACAGTTGGGTTGCTTCCACCATTTGGCTACTGTGAATAGTGCTGCTATGAATGTGGTGTGCAAATAGCTTTTTGAGGCCCTTCTCTCCACTCTTTTGACCCTATTTTCGATAAACTTCAAAGTGGAATTGCTGCTCTGGACCAGTGGGACCTCATTAAACCGAAAAGCTTCTGCAAAGTAAAAGAAACCATCAAGAGGGCAGGGAGACGGCAAATATTTTCTCTCATTCCAAGTGTATATCTGAGGATCTACAAGAAATTCAAATGTGCTAAAAGGAAGGAAAAAAAAAAAAACAGCCCTATTAAAAAATGGGCAAAACAGCCGGGCTCGGTGGCTCAGCCTGTAATCCCGTGCCTTTGGGAGGCTGAGGTGA
>NW_007081049.1:0-512 GCF_000164805.1 Carlito syrichta
CAGTGGCTGCTCCTGGCCACCGCAGCCTCGAGCTGCTGGGCTCCAGCAATTCTTCCGCCTCAGCCTTCCAAGTAGCTGGAACTACAGGCGCTCACTACCACGCCCGGCTAATTTTTTGATTTATTGTAGAGATGAGGTCTCACCAAGTTGCCCAGGTGGGTCTCGAACCCACGGGCTCAGGCAATTCACTCACCTCAGCCTCCCAATGCGTGAGATTACAAGCAGAGCCACTGAACCCGGCTTCCATATCTCCTTTTTAAATACAACAAGCTAAGAGGTAGGAATTGTGAACGCTGCCTCATGTTGTGAGTAAACTGAGGCTTAGAGAGAAGATACTGGTCCAGGTTAGGAAGTGTCCATGCTCCTCATTCCTGTTCTCCATATTCCTGATTAGTTTCTTCTCTTCCCTCTTCTCTGTCCATACTTGTTTGGGGAGTACTTTTTTCTTTTCTTTTCTTTTTGTTTTTTGAGTTGGAGTCTCACTCTGTCGCCCAGACTGGAGTGCAGTGGCC
>NW_007081050.1:0-707 GCF_000164805.1 Carlito syrichta
CTTCAAGAGACTCACCTCACTAGAAAGGACACCCACAGACTCAAAGTAAGAGGATGGGAAACAAACTTTCAGGTGAATGAATACAAAAGAAAGGAGGAGTAGCAATCTTAATTTCAGACAAAATACCCTTCAAGCTATTAAAAATCAAAAAGATACAGAAGGCCACCATCAACAAGAAATATCTATCCTAAACATATATGCACCCAACATAGGTGCGTCAAATTTCATAAAGCAACTTCTAGGAAAAGTAAAGAAAAGTATTGACTCTAACACCATCATAACTGGGGACTTTAATACTCCACTCACAACCCTAGACTGATCATCAGAACAAAAAATCAGCAAGGAGATCTGGAACCTCAATGTGATTTTGGACCAAATGGACTTAATTTATACCTACAGAACACTCCATCCAAAGATCACAGAATATACATTCTACTCATCACTACATGGAACGTATTCTAAGATCGACACATAATTGGCCATAAATCAAGCATAAGCAAATTTAAAAGGACCGAAATTCTACCATGCATCTTCTCAGACCAGAGTGGAATAAAAATAAACATTGACACCAGCGAAGTCCCCCCAAAACCCACAAAGACATGGACACTAAACAGCATGATGCTAAACAACTCCTGGGTCAATGATGACATCAAAACAGAGATCAAAAGATACCTGGAAACAAATGAAAATGAAGAAACATCTTACCA
>NW_007081051.1:0-442 GCF_000164805.1 Carlito syrichta
GCGGCTCCCAAAATGGCGCCGACACACCGGACAACAAAGGCCCTCGGTCCCGCCTCTGTGAGCACAATTCCCCGTGTGCGTCAATTTCAAACCTCCCTACACACGTCAATTTCAAACTTCCCCTGTGCGTCAATTTCAAACTTCCTCTGCGCATCAATTTCAAACCTGCAAGCCTCCAATCAGTACCCAGCTTTATTATACGTCCAATAAGACCATAACATGGCATTAGCCCCACCCTACTCCCATACAACTCCTCCAATAGAAACATAACACGACCCCTTCCGGCCCCTGTCGGGCTAATAAATACAGCCCTCTCCCCACAACTCTCTCTCTCTCTCAGTCTCTCTTTCTTTCTCTCTCTGTCACTCCCTCCCTCTCTACAGCCCTCTCCCACAACTCTCTCTCTCTCTCTCTCTCTCTCTCTCTCTCTCTCTCTCTCTCT
>NW_007081052.1:0-530 GCF_000164805.1 Carlito syrichta
AGATTCAGAGAACCTCTGCAAGACAACAAATGAGAAGACCAACTCCTAGACACATAATAAGCCGCCTAAACAAAGTAGGCATAAAAGAAAAAATCCTAAAGGCAGCAAGAGAAAAAAGCCAGATCACTTACCATAGAAGACCAATCAGGATAGCAGCAGATTTATCTACAGAAACCCTACAGGCTAGGAGAGCTTGAGCCCTATCTTCAAAGTCCAAAAAGATAAGCAATTTCAACCAAGAATAACTTACCCAGCCAAGCTAAGCATCATCAGCGAGGGAGAATTAAAATCTTTCCAAGATATCCAATCCCTAAGAACTTAGGCTGCCACCAAACCAACTCTACATGAAACATGTAAGAAAGTACTAAAAACAGAAGAAAAGGAAAAAAGAACAACGTTCTTCAAAAGAGCACAGGGAAGAATAAAATATACATGAACCAACCCCCAAAACCAAAAGAAAGACAAAAAAGAACCAAGTGGAAGAACAACAACTCCATAAGAACTCTGATAGGGATGAACTCTCACATTTC
>NW_007081053.1:0-396 GCF_000164805.1 Carlito syrichta
CACATGGCACATTTTGATAAGAACCTTGGAACAATAATGACTCAAGGCAAACGTTTGCTCTTAGCACACTGATGAAATGCTACATTTTAAAAGCCTGGAATATGTGTTGGAAAACAATCACACAGAAATATCTCAAGGGAAATTGGAATTACCAATTCTTTTTTAAAACTTTTTTTTAATTTTAAAGATTTGGAGTACAATTCAGAATTAGGTATATAAGTGGTCATCATACAGGTAAAGTTTAGGCCTCCCTTAGGTCCCCACTTCGCCTGGTTTGATGCTAGGTGTCCCCCCCACCCTAGCAGTGTCCCTGCTACAGCCAATCCCTTTCTTATTGTATTATGGTAAATGTTCAGGGTCTGCTTATGAGTAAGAACATGTGGTACTCAGTTCTTT
>NW_007081054.1:0-334 GCF_000164805.1 Carlito syrichta
AATGGAATTTAATGGAATGGAATGGAGCATAATGAAAGGGATGGAGAGGAAATGAATTTAGAGGAATGGAATAGAATGAAATGGATGGAATGGAGTGGAGTGGGATGGAATGGAGAGGAATGCAATGTAAAGTGATGGATGAAATGCAATGGAATGAAATGGAGAAGAATGGAAGAATGGAGAGTAATGGAGTGGAGATGAATGGAATGGTTTGGAATGAGATGGAATGGATTGGAATGGATGGTATAGCATGGACTGGAGATTAATGGAATGGAAGTGAGAAAATTGGAGAGGAATGGAATGGAATGGAAAGGAATGGAATGGAAGGGAATTG
>NW_007081055.1:0-347 GCF_000164805.1 Carlito syrichta
ACTAGACTGAGATACGATTAAAATGTTAGAACTATCAGTCAGAAATTTAAAATTACTATGTTTAAGTCAAAAGTATAGAAGTAAATCAGTGATAACATGAAAATAGAAATGATTCAAACTGAAACTGAATGATGAAAGAAAAAGGTAAAAGAAAAAATTAGAAAAGCGTATTCAAAGCCTTTGGAAAAATATCAAATGGTCAAAGATGCACATAATTCCAGATTACTTTCAATATATTCATTGGAAACTCAGAGTAATAAGTCTAACAAGGAGATAAAATAGAAACATAATAATGCTCACTTAGATCAAAGAAAGACAAAGTGAAAGGAAACAAGAAAAAAAAGAAC
>NW_007081056.1:0-333 GCF_000164805.1 Carlito syrichta
CCTCATTATGGAGTGTGTCACATGATCCAGGGGATATGGGAAGGAGATATGAGATCCTTCTAGTTATGTCATATTTTGCAACATCTTGGATACCATCAAATGTGATATATACTATTATTTTATGTGACCCTAAGAAAGAAAAAGTGTGACATTATGCTAAAATACTGATTATAAGATACCGCCCAGTTTCTGAGATGTTAAAAATGTATGTCTTGAAGTTGATGAGCTATGGCATTTAGTTTTAGATCATTAAATATTCTGTTTTTAGACTGGGAAAAGGTATTTGCCAACTCCATGTCTGACAAAGGCCTAACATCAAGGATCTACAAGGAA
>NW_007081057.1:0-471 GCF_000164805.1 Carlito syrichta
CCACCGCAGCCTCGACCTGCTGGGCTCCGGCGATCCTTCCACCTCAGCCTTCCGAATAGTTGGAATTACAGGCATGCACTACCACGCCTGGCTGATTTTTTGATTTATTGAAGAGATGAGGTCTCGCCAAGCTGCTCATGTGAGTCTTGAACCCACAGGCTCAGGCAACCCACTCACCTCAGCTTCCCAAAGGCGTGGGATTACAGGCTGAGCCACCGAGCCCAGCTATATTGCTTATTTCTAAGTGCTTGGAGATTCTCTAGATATCTTTCTGTCACTGATCTTTCAGTTCACCGATTCTTTCCTTTGCTGTCAAATCTGTGGCAGTGAATTTTCCACGGTATATATTATACTTTTCAGTTCTGAAATTTCCATTTAATTCTTTTTTATTTTTTAGAGTCTGGGTCTCACTCTGTCACCCATGCTGGAGTGTAGTGGTATAATCATAGCTCACCACAGCCTGGACCTCCT
>NW_007081058.1:0-442 GCF_000164805.1 Carlito syrichta
CTACCATGCCCGGCTAGTTTTTGATTTATTGTAAAGATGAGGTCTCACCAAGTTGCCCAGGTGGGTCTCGAACCCGCAGACTCAGGCAATCCACTCACCATAGCCTCCCAAGGCGCGGGATTATAGGCTGAGCCACCGAGCCCAGCTGAATGTCTTCTTTTCATCATCTGCCTCTCACTCTTGCCAAAAAAGATGTCGTGTTCAGAAATTTTGTCTCCAACAGTGTCTGCCTGCCTGCCTACCTTCCTTCCATTCTTTCTTTCTATTGCTCTTGTGCTCTCCTTTTTTCTTTTTTTCTTTTTGTTTCTTTCTTTTGTTTTGTTTTTGAGTCAGAGTCTCACTCTGTCGTCCAGGCTGGAGTGCGGTGGCATGCCCACGGCCTCCGCAGCCTCGACTTGCTGGGCTCAGGGGATCCTTCTGCCTCAGCCTTCCAAGTAGCTGG
>NW_007081060.1:0-672 GCF_000164805.1 Carlito syrichta
CCAAAACTTTTTAGAAAGAGTAATATTTGCAGATAAGGTATCTGTGGTTCAGAGAGTTTAAGAAATGTGTTTAGGAGTTTTTGAGTCAGTTTTAAGAGTTATGAGTTAGAGTTTGCCCAAAATCAAGCTGATAGTATTAGTAATATGATAATTTTTATTTCAGATTAGTAACTTAAAAAGTGATGGAAGTCTTTATTGACTTCAGAGTAGTCAATACTTAATCTTTCTTTTATTAGTTGTCCTGGCAGTAATCAAATTGGGGCCATATCAAGTATTCTCATTCCACCTAAGAACATGGGCTCTTATGCCAAACTGCTAGGGTTCAAATCCCCACTTCATCTCTTACTATGTGATCTTGGGTAAGACAATGTCTTAATGACTCCACCTCATTACCTCAACTGTAGAATGGGGAGAATATTTATTCTTTCTTATCTCACTGGACCACTAGAAGGCTCAAGTGAGTTAAAATATGTAAACTGCACTATTCAATATAAAGGTTATGATCATAACATATTTGTCATTATCCTCATTACTTTTCAGTGGATGCTATTGTTCTTTAAAGGATGCATGAAGGGGAAAGTACTAAATAGTTAATATATTATTTCAAAAAATTTTATACCTAGATATGAGATATTTTAAGGTTAATTTAGTCAATGCACTTTTTAGTAATAT
>NW_007081061.1:0-435 GCF_000164805.1 Carlito syrichta
TGAGAGATCACTCAGTATTATAAACTTTAATTCCATCCAGGTTGCTGCAAAATTCATGATTTTGTTCTTTTTTATGGCTGCATAATATTCCATTGTGTATATGTATCACTTTTTTTTAACACAGTTCTCTTTTGATGGACAGCATGGTTGGTTCCATAATCTTGCTATTGTGAACAATGCTGTGATAAACATACGTGTGCAGATATTTCTTTTATAGAATGATTTGAGTTCTTCAGGATATAGTCGCAGTAGGGGGATTGTGGGGTCATATGGAAGGTCGATTTTTAGAGCTTTTAGGAATCACCACACTGATTTCCACAGAGGCTGTACAAGTTTACACTCCCACCAACAGTGTGAAACAGAACCCCTATCTATCCCCATACACAAAAATTAACTCCAAATGGATCAGAGACCTAAATGTAAAACCTCAAACCA
>NW_007081062.1:0-351 GCF_000164805.1 Carlito syrichta
CATATTTGTATACTTAACCCTTAACTGTACCCCACAATTTTAAAATAAAAAATATGTTTTTTTTAAAAAAAGAAAAGAAATGGTCATGCCTTATAAGCTGGACACCATTTGTATTGTATCTATTCATTTATTCTCATAAGTCTACAACATTTAATATCAAGAGGACAATCTTATTTCTCCTTTATCCTTAAAATGGCTAATTTGAAGGATTTGACTTCTTACCCAAAAAGAAAAAAGGAATAAGAACCGAGACTAATCATGTGTTAAGAACTATTAGGAGACGGGGCAAGATGGCGACGGCATAGGTGAACTTGTGAGATTCTCTGAACGGACCAAGACTGCAAACTGCTG
>NW_007081063.1:0-498 GCF_000164805.1 Carlito syrichta
TGGGCTGTCTCCCTGCTTTCTTGATGGTTTCTTTTGCTTTGCAGAAGCTTGTTAGTTTGATGAGGTCCTACTTGTCTATCTTATTTCTTAAGGTATGGGTATTTAGGGTTCTGATCAGGAATTGGTTGTCAGTTCCAATTTCCATAAGGGTGTCTCCTGCGTTTTCTAAGATTCTTATAGTTTGAGGTTTTGTATTTAGATCTTTGATCCATTTAGAGTTATTTTTGTGTATGGTGATAGGTAGGGATCCTGTTTCAATCTTCTGCGTGTGATCAGCCAATTTTCCCAGCATCATTTACTGAATAGGTTCTCCTTTCTCCAGTGGTTGTTGTTGAGGCTTTGTCAAAGATGTTTTGGTTGAGAAATTGAAGTTTTGCTTCCAGAATCTCTATTCTGTTCCATTGATCTATATGTCTGTTCTTGTACCAATACCAGGCTGTTTTGATTACTGTAGCCTTATAGTAAAGTTGAAGTCTGGAAGTGTGATACCTCCTGCTT
>NW_007081064.1:0-334 GCF_000164805.1 Carlito syrichta
ACAAAGTAGTAAAGTAAGATAAAACATAAAATATAGAATATATATTAAAATAAGATAACTGGAACCAGGCTTTTAGTTCTTGCCTGGTGTCCCAGCACTGTGGGAGAACAAGGCAGGAGGTTTTCTTGGGACCAGGACATTGAGACTAGCCTGGACCTTATAGGAAAAATCTTTCTATATGATATTGTTTAAAAAAAAGAAAAATGAAATAAAATGTAAAACATAAAATAAAATAATTAACCACACTAAGTGGTTACTGACTGTCATTCCAGCACTTTGGGGGGCTGAGGCAGGAGGATCAGAATGAGACTCACCTGAGCCTCATAGAAAAACT
>NW_007081065.1:0-436 GCF_000164805.1 Carlito syrichta
AGCAAGACCACCAAAACCCTAACTGCAGCAGAAGAATCCAGATCACCAAAATAAAAGCCCAAATCCGGGACATAGAAGACAAAAAAAAAAAATGCAAAAAAATCAATGAAACAAAAAGCTGGTTCTTTGAAAGGATAAACAAGATTGATGGCCCCTTAACTAGACTGACTAAGAAAAAAAGAGAAAACACCCAAATAAATACAATCAGAAACACAAAAGATGAAGCCACATCTGACCCCAAAGAAATAGAAAAGATCATTAGAGACTACTATGTACACTTGTGTGGAAACAAACTGGAAAACCTTAAGGAAATGGAAGACTTGCTGATATCACACAACCTGCCTAGGTTGAAACAAGAAGAAATTGAGACCCTAAGTAGACCAATAACAATCAAGGAAATTGACTATGTAATAACAAAACTACCTACAAAAAAAAA
>NW_007081066.1:0-400 GCF_000164805.1 Carlito syrichta
TGGGTCAACACTGAAATCAAAGAAGAAATTGAAAGATTCCTGGAAACAAATGAAAATGAAGAAACATCTTAGCAAAACCTCTGGGACACCATGAAATCAGTCTTAAGAGGTGAATTTATATCACTATAAGTACACATCAAGAAAAAGGAAAGATCACAAGTGGAGAGCCTAGCAAATCAACTAAGGGAGATGCAAAGAGAAGACTACCAAAACCCAAAACTTCGAAGAATCCAAATCACAAAAATGAGAGCCCAAATATGGATGAGTGGATTGCCTGAGCCTGCGGGTTCGAGACACACCTGGGCAGTGAGACCTCATCTCTACAATAAATCAAAAAATAAGCTGGGCATGGTAGCGCATGCCTGTAATTCTGGCTACTTAGAAGGCTGAGGCGGAAGGA
>NW_007081067.1:0-332 GCF_000164805.1 Carlito syrichta
AAAATTAAGCCAGATGTGGTGGCTCACACCTGTAATATCAGCACTTTGGGAGGCCAAGGTGAGAGGATTGCCTGAGCCCGTGGACTCGCGACCAGCCTGGGCAAATTGGCAAAACCTGGTCTCTACAATAAATCAAAAAATTAGCTGGGTGTGGTGGCGCATACCTGTCATTCAAGCTATTTGAAAGGCTGAAGCAGAAGGATCACCAAGGCTCAGCAAATTGAGGCTGCGGTGGCCATAAGCATGCCACTGCACTCCAGCCTGGGTAACAGAAAAAAACCCAACTCAACTCAAAAACACAAAAAAGTTTAAAAAAAATTAGCTGGGTGTGG
>NW_007081068.1:0-651 GCF_000164805.1 Carlito syrichta
GCCTGGGCAGCGAGACCTCATCTCTACAATAAATCAAAAACCCAGCTGGGCGTGGTAGCGCATGCCTGTAATTCTGGCTACTTGGAAGGCGGAGGCGGAAGGATCGCCGCAGCCCAGCAGGTGGAGGCTGCGGTGGCCGGGAGCGGCCACTGCACTTCAGTCTGGGCGACAGAGTGAGACTCCAACTAAAAAAAAAAAAAATTGTCGTATATGTCACATATTATATATAACACACATATAATATATAAAATGCATATTTTATATGCATAAATACATATATGTATATAATTTATATGTAATAAAATTGTCATATTATATAACGATAGCAAAAAGGAATACAAGTCGTGTTTGACTTCTGCAATTTCAAGAGGTACTGAAAGTGGTTCCCATCAGTGTCCAGACACTTCTGACAATGACAAACGTCTCTTAACAGCTCTTAAAATGTGGATACATTTTTGGTTACCCCTGGTATAACATGTAAGATATTACGGGACAAGGAGGGTGGGGGAATGGCTTGAGCCCAGGAGTTCGACACCAGCCTGGGCAACATAGCAAGACCCCGTCTCACAAAAAACATAGAGGTCAGGTGCAGTGGCTCACACCTATAATCCCAGCACTTTGGGAGGCCAAGGCGAGAGGACTGCCTGAGCC
>NW_007081069.1:0-2130 GCF_000164805.1 Carlito syrichta
TTTTTTTGCCCCTAATTGTTACTGTGTCTGCCGGCCCTGGTCCAGTAAGCACAGCACATGAGCATTGCACGTGCACCCTCGGGTCTGAGGATAGCTGGCTCCCCCGCTGCACAAATCTTGGGTGTTTGGACCCACATGTTAAACCAGCGTTAAAGGTCTGGCTCTGCATTCTATGCCAGACTGATTTGGCAGCCGGAGCGGTTTGGTGACATAGGAAACCAGTAAAACAGAACTCTGACCCGAACCCTAGTGGTTTCTGAGAAAAACGAAAGTAGTCCTGACTCTAGAAAGTCCCCGATCACCACCCCGTACCTCTGAAGCCACGGGCCTCTAACTATGGCTGACGGGAACATTCTGGAGCAGCCAGATACATAAGAATGAGAAGGAAGCCCACTCCCCGTGGTAACCCGAGGAGCCCACAGCTCCGCCTCCAGAGTGTTTGTCGTGGTGTGCTCTTCTGCCAAGTTGGCCCCAACGTGGCATGCCTCCCCGGGCAGACAGACTCTCTGGCAGACAGACGCATGGCCGATGGATGTTCAGACACGCAGAGGTTCAGCAGACGGATGTCCAGACAAGTGGACGTCCAGACAGATGGACAGAGGTTCAGACAGGTGGACGTTCCAACAGACAGACGTTGGGACAGGGGGACAGAGATACAGACAGGTGGGCATTCTGGCATGGATGTCCAGAGAAGACTTTCTGACAAATGGATATGCTGACAGGTTCAGGTGCAGAAAGATATGAAGGGACGTTCTGATAGGAGAGACTTTCAGACAGCTGGACGTTTGGCCACACGGGTGGTCTGACACACAGATGACTGGAAAGATGGACAGATCTTTATACAGGTGGACATTAGATGGATCAACAGATGCTTAGACAGATATAGGAACAGACGGACACTCAGACTGGTGGGCAATGAGGAGGATGTTCAGACAGATCACTTCCAGACAGGAGGACTGACAAAAGACATAGGAATATTTGGACAGACAGAGAGACGCCCACACAGACAGATGTTGCGGCAGATGGATGTGCCAACAGACAGACATTCAGACACACGTTCAGACAAATGGGTGTTTTAACAGACACGCAGGCATTCCGAGAAGACGGTCAGACGGACAGATGTTGGACACACGGACAGGAAAATACATTCTGGTAGGTGGACCTTCAGACAGACGGGCAGAGATGGATTTTCTGTATGTCTGACCTGCGGACATTCTGACAGACCATGTTCAGACAACGTATGTTCTGACAAATGGACATTCAGGCACGTGGATTTTGGAGGGGTGATGGGTGGGTGTTCAGTGACGGGCATCAGACGGACAGACCTTCAGAGAGGTGGACACTCAGACCGAGGGCTAAGTGGTCTGATTCACAGATATTTTGGCATCTGAGAACATGGACAGACATTCACACAGATGGATGTTCAGACAGGCCGAAGGGGTATTTGGGCGTCTGACTCCACGTGAATGCCCTCTGGGCGCTGCTCGGGCGAGCAGATGTTCAGACGAGCGGGGTTTCCAGAGAAGGGCGTGCCAGAGTCTGGAAGTTCTGACAGTGGCTGTCCCGCCAGAGGAGTGTTCAGACAGACGGACATGGGGACTGACAGACAGATGTTATAACAGAAGGGCAGTCAGCAAAATGGACGTCTGGACCGACAGAGGGACAGGGGATCATCCCAGCAGGTGGGCGGACGGCCTGAAGACGTCCACACCAGTTGGACATTTGGCTGGCTGGGTCGGTCTCCAGACAGAGGGACATCCTGTCTGACAGACGCTCTCGTAGGTGGATGTTGGGCCAGGCAGACAGAGGGACGGACATTCGGACGGATGTTGAGGCAGTCCGAGGGGCACCCCAACACATGAAGGTTCAGACACGGGTTCTCCAATAAGCAGATTTGTCCATATGTCCCTAAACGGGCAGGGTGACATCAAAGCCTTTGCAGACTGAGCGTGGACAGACGAAGGAACTAATTCGGACACTCGTAGAGCTTTCCGATAGGCGTACATTTGCGGGAGGCCAGCCACGGTGGTGGCCACCTTCTGTTGAGCTGTTGGCCAAGCACTAGGCGAAACACGGAAGGGCCTCAGTGGAGAAAACCCTACGAAGCACCAGGGGAAGGCGGGAAAGAGA
>NW_007081069.1:3310-3687 GCF_000164805.1 Carlito syrichta
GAGAGGCTGAGGCAGGAAGATTGCTGAAGGCTGGGAGTTTGAGACCAGCCTGGACAACATGAGATCTCATCTTTGCAAAAAAATTAGAAAATTAGCCGGGCTTAGTGGCTCATGCTTGTAGTCTCAGATAGTCGAAAGGCTGAGGTGGGAGGATCACCTGAGCCCAGGAGGTCGAGGCTGTGGTGAGCTATGATTGTGCCGCTGCACTCCAACCTGGGCAACAGAGGGAGACCCCTCCCCACACAAATCAAAACCGGCTGAGCACAGTGGCTTCTGCCTGTAATCCCAGCACTTTGGGTGGCAGAGGACAGAGGATCGCCTGAACCCACGAGTTCAAGACTAGTCTGGGCAACATGGTGAGACCTTGCCTCTACAAT
>NW_007081070.1:0-398 GCF_000164805.1 Carlito syrichta
AAAGTACATTTCTTTCTCCTATCCGAGGGTGACATCTCGTGCTGGGTGGCAGTGGTGGTGGTGGTGGTGTTTATTATTAGGAGTCAGAATCCCAGTCTGTCGCCCACACCAGAGTACAGGGTCATGCTCACAGACACCACAGACACCACCTGCGGGGCTTATGCGATTCTCCCTCCTCAGCCCCCCAAGTGGCTGGAACCACAGGCCTGTGCCACCATGTCCACCTAATGTTTGTATGTATTTATTATGGCCGAGTAGAGGTCTCACCCCATGTCCCAGGCTGGTGTCAATCCCACAGGCTCATGCCATCCACACGCCTGGGGCTTTGAAGGGTCGGACTGCCAGGCTGAGCCCCTGAGACTGGCCTGTTTGTGGTGGTGTTTGTGGTTGTTATTATT
>NW_007081071.1:0-589 GCF_000164805.1 Carlito syrichta
CCTGGGTGACAGAGTGAGACTCCAACTCAAAAAAAAAAAAAAAGAAAGAAACCTGAACTTGGTTAGACACAGCGCTATAATTCCAGCACGTTGGGAGGCTGAGGCTAAGAGATTGCCTGATTCTAGGAGTCTGAGACAAGCCTGGGCAACTCGTCTCTACAGTAAATCAAAAAGCAGCCAGGCATGGTGGCACACACCTATAGCCCCAGCTACTTGGGAGGCTGAGGCAGAAGGATCATCTGAGCCAAGTAGGTTGAGCCTGCAGTGAGCCGTGAGCATGCCACTGCACTCTAGCCTGGGTGACAGAGTGAGACTCTGACTCAAAAAACAAAATGTATTCTGACCAGACGTGGTGGCTCATGCCTATATTCCCAGCACTTTGGGAGGCCGAGGTGAGAGGATTGCCTCAGCCCATGGGTTCAAGACCATCCAGGGCAACTTGGTGAGACCTCATCTCTATAATAAATCAAAAAATTAGCCAGACATGGTGCTGCATATCTGTAGTTCCAGCTACTTGGAAGACTGAGGTGGAAGGATCACCTGAGCTCAGCAGGTCGAGGCTGCAGTGGCTGTGAACATGCCACTGCAC
>NW_007081072.1:0-944 GCF_000164805.1 Carlito syrichta
CCTCCCCACCAGAGATCTCCCTGACCATAGAAGAGTTACAGAGGAGCCCTGCAGCCACACCAACTTCAACTGTCCTTCTCCCTAGCACCATTTCCTGAGAAGAGAGGGAAAGATGTGACTCTTCAGGAGAGACCTGATTACAGGAACAATTACAGCGTTTGCCACAAGAGGGCAGTTTTTTTGTTTGTTTGTTGTTTGGTTTTGGTTTTGTTTCTTAAATTTTCAATTACCTTTTTTTTTTTTTTTATGAGTTGGAGTCTCACTCTGTCGCCCAGGCTGGAGTGCAGTGGCATGCTCACGGCCACCCCAGCATTGACTCACTGGGCTCAGGTGATTCTTCTATCTCAGCCTTCCAAGTGCCGGAACTACAGGCATGCACTACCACACCTGGCTAATTTTTTTGATTCACTGTAGATACGAGGTCTCGCCAAGTTGCCCAGGTTGTTCTTGTACCTGTGTTAGATAAGGCTACAAGCAATGGGAAAAGTAGTCTTCGTACAAATTGATGCAGAAGCTGTTTCTTTATGGTATATGGATTCTTCAACTTTTGACAGAATCTAGCGGTCTGGAGTCTCCTCCGCCATCCATCGCTCAGAAGCTGTGTGGCCTTGGACACGTCCCCTTTCTGGGCCTCACTGGGGGACGGGGCTGTCCCGACGGCTCCACGAGATGCACAACCCGCCCTTGAGAGACGGTCTGCGAGGCGGCGACGGTTCCGCGGGCTACATCCAACGCCCAGCGGCACCCCTCGTGGGAGCTCCAGGCCACTTACCGCCGGCACAACACCGCGGCATCAGCCGCAGTTCACCAGCGCCTCCGGTGGCCGCCATCTTAGTCCCGAGACCAGGTACTCTTATTAATTTTATATGCCCCTCCCGATAGTTTCCCCTGCTGCCAATCCCTTTCTTATAGTATTATGACAAATGTTCAGCGTTCACTTATGA
>NW_007081073.1:0-414 GCF_000164805.1 Carlito syrichta
AGTAAGAGGATGGGAAACAAACTTTCAGGTGAATGGAACACAAAAGAAAGGAGGAGTCACAATCTTAATTTCAGACACATTACCCTTTAAACTATCAAAAATTAAAAAGGATACAGAAGGCCACTAAATAATGATAAAAGGTTCAATCCATCAACAAAAAATATACATTTTAAACATATATGCACCCAACATAGGAGTAGCAAATTTCATAAAGCAGCTTCTATGCAAACTAAAAAAGATATCAATTCTAACACTATCATAGCTGGGGACTTCAATACCCCACTCACAACCCTTGACAGAGAACCCCTACAAGACAAGAGGGGTCGGCAGATCATCAGGACAAAAAATCAGCAATGAGATCTGGAACCTCAATGTGACTCTTGACCAAATGGACTTAATTGATACCTATAGAAC
>NW_007081074.1:0-422 GCF_000164805.1 Carlito syrichta
GTTTGGAAACCCTGATTCTTGTTTAGCCCTTAGCAAAATGTCATGTAGATATTGGGATGGAGGAACCGTGTGAAACAGGTTTCTTATTTCTCCTTAGCAAGAGATAGTGCAGATTCTGTATATGATGACTCCTAATACCTCTGTTGCAGGTTCTAAACCCTGATACTTGTTTAGCCCACAGAAGATAGTCTGTTGATTTTTAGGCCTGAGTACTGCTATAACCCTGATTCTTTTCCTTCCTTGGCAAGGGGCCATGTATTTTCCTGTATATTAGGACTCTCATTACATAGATCCTGCGTCGAAGCTATGATTCTTTTCAGCCCTTTCCATGATACACTGCAGATTTTTGGGATTGAGGACTGGTGTAACCCAGATTCCTTATTCTTTCTTAGCAAAAGATCATGTAGTTTCCTGTATATAAG
>NW_007081075.1:0-453 GCF_000164805.1 Carlito syrichta
CATGGGATGAAGGCAATGGCATCCTGTGTCCGGGACCGCAGCCGCTACCACATGTGACTCCTGTGTGTGCGTTCCCAAGACTGACAAGGTCTCGCTACATGAGCCAGGCTGGTCTTGAGCTCCAGGGCTCCAGAAGTCCACCACCTCAGCCACCCAAAGCCACAGCCTGATTTTCTTTAGGGAATTCTAGGCCGAAGCCTGGGATTTCCTTCCCAAATGATCTCTGTTTGTTCATAATGATTCCCACTACATACACAAATGGATGCTCTTCTTTTTTTTTCTTTTTTCCTTTTTTCTTTGAGTCAGAGTCTCACTCCATTGCCTGGGCTGGAGGGCGGTGGATTACTCCCAGCCACCACAACCTTGGCCCGCTGGGCTCAAGTGAGCTTTTCTCCAGCCTTCCGAGGAGTCAGAAAGACAGACACATGCCACCACACCTGGCTCATTTGGGAT
>NW_007081076.1:0-399 GCF_000164805.1 Carlito syrichta
GTTCGAGGGTTTTTATCAAGAAGAGGTGCTGGATTTTATCAAAAGCTTTTTCTGCATTTAATGATATAATCATGTGGTTTTTGTTCTGACATCTTTTGATGTATTTAATTACATTTACTGTCTTGTAAATGTTAAACCAGCCTTGCTGGTTAAAAAGCCGTCTGGTTCAGGGCTTTTTTTTGTAGGTAGTTTACTTATTACATAGTCAATTTCTTTGATTATTATTGGTCTATTTAGGGTCTCAATTTCTTCTTGTTTCAATCTAGGCAGATTGTGTGATGTCAGAAAGTTTTCCATTTCCTTAGGGTTTTCAAGTTTGTTTCCATACAAATGTACATAGTAATCTCTAATGATCTTTTGTATTTCTTCAGGGTCAGATGTGACTTCATCTTTTGTGTT
>NW_007081076.1:1716-2472 GCF_000164805.1 Carlito syrichta
TTAGTACTTCTTAAGTGTTTCTGTAGAGGTGGTCTGGTGGCAGCGTAAGTTCTTAGGGATTGGATATCTGGGAAAGATTTTAATTCTCCCTCACTGATGAAGCTTAGCTTGGCTGGGTAGGTTATTCTTGATTGAAATTGTTTATCTTTTAGAACTTTGAAGATAGGGCTCCAAGCTCTCCTAGCCTACAGGGTTTCTGTGGATAAATCTGCTGCTATTCTAATTGGTCTTCCAGGGTAGGTAGTCTGGCCTTTTTCTCTTGCTGCCTTTAGAATTTTTTGTTTTATACCTACTTTGTTTAGGTGAATTACTATGTGTCTGGGAGTTGATATTCTCATTTGTTGTCTTGCTGGGGTTCTCTGAATCTCTTGTGTTTGAATTTTTGCATCACTGATGAGATGAGGGAAGTTTTCTTCAATAATCTCATGAAATGTTTGTTCCAGGGTGGCCTCATTCTCTCTTTCTGTTTCAGGAATTCCAATTACTCTTAGGGTTGGTCTCTTGAAATAATAACTCATCTCTTGAATGGTTTTGTTCTGTCTTTTTAAGCTTCTTTTCTATGTTTTTGACAGTTTGGGTTAATTTTATATTTTGGTCCTCAAGCTCTGAGATTCTTTTTTCTGCTTGGCTAATACTGCTTTCTCATGCTTATCAGTTTGTTATTTATTTTATTCACAGTATTCTTTACTACTGTTATCTCAGTTATCAACTCCTTTCTAGTTTCTTCTTGTCTCTCCTCAATTCTTTTTAATCTGC
>NW_007081077.1:0-355 GCF_000164805.1 Carlito syrichta
GTAAATGTGAAGAAGGAATTAAGAATTTCATCATATGATATTTGCACTACTCATGAAGTGAGATAGTGTCATTTGAAGATAAAATTAGGTTAGTTGCAAATGTGGGCCATTGCTTTGCTGGTCCAGCTACATGGCACTTTGAGCTGTAGCTGCTGTTTCCTGAGCTTTGGTCCCCTCCACTATCTTGGGGAGGTAAATCTCTCTTTGTTTTGCTCTCCAATTTACTTTCCATATGAACTATATTTTCAATATAAAAAAAGAAAAATGCAGAATGTAAATGCTAAGGATGTTGCAATTTTAAAAGAAATATAATTTATACATAAAATTATAATTATTTAAAAATGATTAAAAGTGC
>NW_007081078.1:0-330 GCF_000164805.1 Carlito syrichta
GAGGACGGTGCCAGCAAGGCTCCAACTCCCACTTGCTAAAACATGCATGTCAGGACTTTTCCGTAGGGAGCAGACATGTCCACATCCACCATGGAAGATCAAACTGAGGTCCACAGAATTTCTCAACACACAATCATGTACAGAAAACCATCACAGAGCAATCCCCTTCTGTCATAAAGGACGGTTCTGTGGGGTGCAAGGCCATAGGGTTTGCAAAGCAGACTTGCTGTGAAAAGGTTGTGCTGGGTGAAAATACAACCCTTCCACCTTCACCAAGAGACACACACACACACACACACACACACACACACACACACACACACACACACA
>NW_007081079.1:0-1252 GCF_000164805.1 Carlito syrichta
GAAGGAACGGGCGGGGCTGGGCGGAGCGGGCGCTGACCCGGAGGGAGGGCGAGCCGTGCCCCCACCCTGTCGGCCCAGCTGTCCCTCCCTCCAGGTGGAAGCACCGGTGGCAGAATATTAACTACCAATTCCTGGGCAAAAGGAAGAGACACCTAGTTCCCTTGCGTCCGTGAGAGCCGGTGAGGGGCGGGGCCGGAGGAGGGCGGGGCGGGCAGGCGCGGCCTCGCCGAGGGGCGTGTCGTGAGAGGGGGCCTCGCCGGAGGTGTGGGGCCAAAGGCGAGGCCTGAGTCTGAGCGGCCTTGGAGGCTCCTGATCCCGGAGGGCTGAGCCGCAGCCTGGGGGCCCTGCGGGTCTCTGCGGGGGCATTCTTCCCTCCTCTTCTCTGACCACCATAAACTTTTGTTTTTGAGCTGTAGTCTCCGTGGCCCAGGCTCTCACGGCCACCCCCGCGTCGACCAGCTGGGCTGCAGCAATCCTTCCGCCTCAGCCTTCCAAGTAGCCGGAACTACAGGCACGCGCTACCACGCCCGGCTCCTTTTTGATTTACTGTAGAGATGAGGTCTGCCAAGTTTCTCAGGCGGGGCCTCGAACCCGCGCGCTCTGGCAATCCACTCACCTCGGCCTTCCAAAGCACGGGGATCACAGGCTGAGCCACCGAGTTCGGCAAGAAATATTTTTTAAAGATCATGTATGAAGTTAGACTGTATCTCAAAAGTATTGATCTCTTTGTTAATATCAAATGTATATACTACAGTATTCTTTATCTTGAGGGCATGTGACTATACATATATATGCATGTAACACACATGTACATGTGTATTTGTTTTTGGAGGTGTTTTCTAAATAGGGAGAGGCAAAGACAACCATGCTGTTCTTTCAGACTTGATCCCAAAAACTTTTTCTTTCTTCCTTTTGTGTTGGAATCTAGGAAAGAAAATACTGTCATTAATAGAAGCTGTAATAATGACACATGAATACAAGAACTTTGTACTTGAAAATTAATCTACAGAATTTTTGACCTTCTGTATTACTAAAATCTCTACTTTTTAATCATAAAACACAAATGGGGGTTTATGACCCTTGTCAGTCCCACAGGTCTGGCTCATGTGAGAAAAAAAGTCTAATCAATAGTCTGCAAATGTGTACAAAAATATAGTTAGAATGAATAAGACCTAGTATTCAAATGAAAAAGGCTGGCTATAAAAAAAACATTGTCTATTTTAAAATACCGAAAAGAGTGGAATTAGAATAC
>NW_007081080.1:0-419 GCF_000164805.1 Carlito syrichta
CCAGAGCCCAGCAGGTTGAGGCTGTGGTAGCCGGGAGTGGCCACTGCACTCCAGTCTGGGTGACAGAGTGAGACTCCAACTCAAAAAAAAGAGAGAGAGAGTGGGGAGACAACCCACAGAATGGGAGAAAAATATTTGCAAATTATGCATCTGACAAAGGCCTAACATCCAGGATTTACAAGGAACTCAAACAAAGTGAAAAGAGGAAGAAACAAACAACCCCATTAAAAAGTTAGCAAAGAGCTGGGCTCGGTGGCTCAGCCTGTAATCCTGCACTTTGGGAGGCTGAGGTGAGTGGATTGCCTGAGCCCACGGGTTCGAGCCCCGCCTGGGAAGCGAGACCTCATCTCTACAATAAATCAAAAAATCAGCCGGACATGGTAGCGCATGCCTGTAATTCCAGCTACTTGGAAGGCTGA
>NW_007081081.1:0-368 GCF_000164805.1 Carlito syrichta
AGGGTCAGTTGCCCCTGGTCTGCTGTGAAGGACAGTTCAGATTACCCTCCGTTCGCTTGTTTCTCCCGTTTCGGTGTTGTTACCTTGAATCGCCAGCAGATGATGCTATCTCAGCTGCTCGCCCCAGAGGGAGTGGGGCCGGACAGGGACAAGATGATTGCCTGCCTCTGAGCAGGCAACAGGAGCCTTACGCCGGGCGTGCAGGACAGTCTCGGTCGCAGGAGAGGTGGCAGCGATCCCAGCAGATCTTCCCTGAAGGGATTTGATGTGGAGCGCCTCGGGCCCAGGTGGTGTGATGTGCTACCCATCACAGAGGCCGCGGTGGCAACGGCAGTGGTGGCGGGGGAGGGGCTGCAGCGGCGGCGGGA
>NW_007081082.1:0-624 GCF_000164805.1 Carlito syrichta
GCCTGCTTCCCTTCCGCGGGGGGCTCCGGCTCCGGCTCTGCAGGAGGGAGAGTCCCAGCGCGCAGTGAGCACCCCCGCCCTCCGGGGACCTGCGCCCCCTCCCCGCGTCACCGGGCCCCAAGTCAGTGGAGCCGGGGTTGAGAAACCCGGGCTTCCTGTTCGGAGAACTTTCGGGAACAGAGCCTTCTAGGGCCATGGCAGTTCCGTGTCTGCACTGCCCCGGGGCAGCCACTGGCCACATGTGGCCACTGAGCCTTTGAGATGTGGCATGTACAAGTGAGCACGTGGGTTCCTTTTCTTTTTAAGTCAGACCCTCACTCTGCCCCAGGCCGGAGTGTAGTGGCACGATCACAGCTGTTGCCTCCTGGGCTCGGGAGATCCTTCCACCTCAGCCTTCTAAGTAGCTGGAACTACAGGAACGTGCCACTGTGCCCAGCGAATTTTTTGTAGAGTCAAGGCCTCGCCAAGTAGCCCAGGCTGGTCTCGAACTCTTGGGCTCAGGCAGTCCTCTTGCCTCGGCCTCCCAAGGTGCTGGGATTATAGGTGTGAGCCACCCACCCAGCATTTAAAATTTTTTTTTTTTGAGTTGGAGTCTCACTCCGTCGCCCAGACTGGAGTGCAGTG
>NW_007081082.1:828-3211 GCF_000164805.1 Carlito syrichta
CGGGCTCGGGCAATCCACTCACCTCAGCCTCCCAAAGGCGCGGGATTACAGGCTGAGCCACCGAGCCCGGCTTGCATTTTTAATTTTAATGCTCATGGAAAGACCACACATGACCAGTGGCAGCGGAGCTGGACAGCGTAGGTCCCAGGGGTTCCTCGGAGCTCCCAGGGCCTGAGGCTCACCTGTGGGCTCTGGCCCTGGGCTGGGTGCGTCTTTGCCGGCCACACTGGCTGGAAGCTGGAAGGCATCCAGAGGGGTCTGGCCACCCTCGGCTTGGCTAGGGACAAGATGGTGGAGTTGGGAGGCAGGGGTCCTGGGCTGCTGGGCTGAGGGGGGGGTGTGGGTTCCCTACCCCACAAGACACTCCAACAGCGAACATGGACCCACCCTGAGACACTCAAAGGGCTCATCACAAGACCCTCCCTCCCCTGATGTGGGACCCATACACCTAGGGGCCACCTGGATGTCACCGCCTGGGTGTCCCCTGGCATCTCATGGTTATCCGAGCTGCAAAGCATCTTCCTTCCAAACCTGTTCTTCCCAGGAGTCCAAGTCCAGACCCAGCAAAGCCAGAGACCTGGGCAGAGGATGGCCTCCTCCCCTCCTCCTCCCTTGGAGTCCTGGGCTCTCCCAGGACCTGCCCTAGCCTCCTCCCTGGTTCCCAGTGCCCATCTTGTTCCCTAGTCCCCCTTCTCCATGGCAGCTGGGGGTGACTGTGACCCTCTCCAGCTCTAGACCCTTCTGTGGCTCCCCTGTACCCCGGAGACCACAGGCCCAGCGGTCATCCTCAGCCTTATCTCGTGACTTTCTACTGCAGCCCCAGGTACTACCTTTAGTTCCTTGGACAGGTCAGGCTGTTGCTCTGAGCCTTTGCCTCTGCTTGGCATGCCCTTCCCACTTCTGGCTTCTTCTTGCCTTGAGTTGCTCTGTCCTGCAGCCTTCCCCTGGTGACAGCCTGCCATGGCTCTCTGGTGCCCCAGCGTCAAGTCTAGACCCTCCACCTGGGCCTGAGGCCGCTGTGAGCTGCCCCTGCCTCCCTCGCAGATGATGTCCTCCTCACCCTGAGGGCTCCTCCCTGTCTCCTGCATCTAGGAGGGTCTCACCTCCCCCTCCCAGGCATGTTTGCAGACCCCCAGGGGTGCGACCTGTTCTGGAAGCCCTCTCTGAAGAGCCCCCACCCCTGTGGGGCTGTGATCTGTCTCTAGGAGGGGGGTCCCAGCACCCGGAGCCCTGCGGCCCTCACCTGAGCACGTGGCTGACCCAGAGAACGTGGTGCTCCCCGGGGCTCTTCCCGCTCCCGGCCACGGTGGCCACGGACTGCAGCCACACAAAGCCCCCCGCGCGCTGCAGCCAGCGATAGTAGCCGGTCATCACCTGACCCTTGTCCAGCACTGGGCCCAGCCCAGGGGCGAGAGAGACGGGAAGGGACGGTCGGGATGGGGGAGATGGGTGGACAGGAGACGGGCAGAAGCCGGGCGGAGACCAGTGGGGACGGCGTGAGGGAGAGATGGGTTGAGGAGACGGCAGAGGGGGCGGGCGAGAGGGGAAGGCACAGGGAGAGGAGAGACAGAGCCGGGGTCAGAGGCAAGAGGCCGCTCAGCATCAGGGCCGCCTGGGTTTTTCAGGGTAGGCGGGAGACCCCACGGGCGCCCTGGCTCCTGCCCCATCCTGAGCTGTCTCCTTGCTGCTTTTTTGGCGCTAGCTTGAGCCCCCGGAGCTAGATGCAGCAGGAGAGGGGGACTATGGAGAAAGACTTTGGGAGACAGGCCAGTGGGCGCTCGGGCCTGGGGCGGTTGGTGGAGGTGTCTCTCACAATCCACGTGGCTTTGGCGGATCCTGGTGGCGTCCTGTCCGTGGACGAACTGGTAGCAGCTGCGGCCCACCAGCTCCGAGGGCCCCAGGTCCATGTGGTCGCTGACTCTGGGAGCAACAGCGAGAGGAGATCACATGGGGGTCAGACCCTTGTGCTGAGCACTTTAAAAGGGTCCCTCTGGCCAGGCCTGGTGCTTCAAGCCTGTACTCCCAGTACTTTGGGAGGCCAAGGCGGGAAGATCCTTTGAGCCCTGGCGCTCAAGACCAGCCTGGGCAACACAGCAAGACCTCGTCTCTACAAAAAACCCCAAAATTAGCCAGGCGTGGTGGCGTGTGCCTGTAGTCGCAGCTACTCCGGAGGCTGACGAGGAAGGATGACCTGAGCCCTGGAGGTCGAGGCTGCAGCGAGCTCTGATTGAGCCACTGTCTCCAGCCTGGGTGACAACGAGACCCGACTCAAAAATAAAAAGACGGTGTCCCTCCCAGGGTGGCTGTGAGTGTCCGAGCAGATGGCGACCAGCAGGGCCCCGGGCGCCCTGGAGCCCTCAGAGGAAGACGGCCGAGACGGTGG
>NW_007081082.1:3935-4848 GCF_000164805.1 Carlito syrichta
CCCTGCAGAGCCGGCCGGGCGCGCGATGCCCGAGGGCCGGGGGCCACACGCAGGACGCGCCTGGCGATTCCGCGGCTCTTGGCGACAGTACCCGCGCTCCCCTATGCGGGTCCTTGCAGGCGCCAGTCTGGCCCTGTCCCTGCCCTGCTCTGAGCCTGCCATAGCTCCCTACGGCCTTTAGAAGTCCACCGCTAGCTGCGCACCTCCAGCGCTCAGTGCAGACCTCCGCTCCTCCAGGAAGCCCTCCGCGATTACCAGGCTGGATCAGCGTCCGTGCCCCCCTCCCCCCTCCCCGTGGGCTTCCCCCATCCCAGCCCTGCCCCATCTGGGTTGCCACGGTCCGAGGACCACGAGGACAGGTCCGTCTCTCGCGGTGGATTGGGAGCCCCAGGTGGGCGGGCTGGGCTGCCACGGCCACTTCCGTGTTCTCCAGGACACAGAGCAGGGGCACCAATAAGACACACACGTCGATTATTCTGCAGACCCCAGGGGGCGACCTCACGCAGATGCCCCCCGAGGGCCGGGGCAGGGACAGGCACAGGCCCCAGCCGCGAGCACGTGTGCACAGCTCCCTGCTGCAGGCGCAGCTGGCGTCCCGCTGCCTTCGGTGTGGGCCAACCCAAGACAGGAAAGTCCTGTTTGCAGGAGAGCGCGCCTCAGAGGCCCGACGTCTCGGAGCCAAAAGGAGCCGTCCAGGGACACCCCAGCCGCCAACACGGGAGTGGAAGTTTCCACTGGCGAGGAGCGTCAGGAGCAGGGTTTCCGGGGCCGGCGAGCCTGGGCTGGATCCCCGCTGTGTGGCCCGGGGCAGTTCCCCGAGCTCCTCTGGGCCGTGCCTCGGCTTCCTGCCCTGCGAGATGGAGCTCGTGGCTCCGCCCTGCGGGGCTGAGGTTCGGCCTGGCGCAGTCCCGAG
>NW_007081082.1:5855-9320 GCF_000164805.1 Carlito syrichta
GGTAGCACATGCCTGTAGTTCCAGCTACTCGGAAGGCTGAGGCGGAAGGATCGCCGGAGCCCAGCAGGTCGAGGCTGCGGTGGCCGGGAGCGGCCGCCGCCCTCCAGCCTGGGCGACCCAGGGAGACTCCGACTCAAAAAAAGAAAAAAGAAAACAAATTTCACCCTTTCCGAGCGGGGTGCAAACCTAGGCTCTTCTAGCTTCGTGTCCAATGACTAGCAAGGGTTTTCTATCTTTTTTTCTCTTTGAGTTGGAGTCTCCATCGCCCAGGCTGGAGTGCAGTGGCGTGCTCACGACCCGCTGGGCTCCGGCGATCCTTCTGCCTCAGCCTTCCTAGTAGCTGCAACCACAGGTGTGCACCACTAGGCTCGGCTAATTTTTAAATTTATTGTAGAGCTGAGGTCTCGCCAAGTTGCCCAGGCTGGTCTCGAGCCCGTGGGGTCAGGCAATCCACTCGCCTCAGCCTCCCAAAGTGCTGGGATGAGTCCAGCTGATTAGTAGGGGTGTTCTGCCTGCTTTCAATTCTATTGAGAGGGGGCTTGAGCCGGGCGTGGTAGTTCCAGCTACTTGGAGGGCTGAGGCAGAAGGATCGTCTGAGCTCAGGGGGTCGAGGCTGCGGTGGTGGCGAGGGTGCCACTGCATTCCAGCCTGGGCGACAGAGTGAAACTTCGAGTCAAAAAAAAAGGGGGGATGGAGCTGGGGGGAGTGTTTGGGACTTGTGAGAGCCTCCAACAATCCGACTCCTGCTTACTCACTTCCACCCCCATACAGCCTGAGTGAGTCACAGGGTGGACCAGCAGGAATGGGATTCAGAAAACAAACAGTGGGATGACTTTCAAACTCTTTAGAGAGTTAATACGTTTGTTTGTTTGAAACAGGGTCTCACCCTGTCACCCAGGCTGGAGTGCAGGGGCCCAGCCACAGCTCACCACAGCCTCGATCTCCTGGGCTCAACTGATCCTCCTGCCTTGGCCTCCTGAGTAGCTGGGATGACAGGCGTGTGCCACGATGCCCAGCTAATGTTTAGATGTTTTTGTAGCGAGAGGGCTGTCACTGTGTCACCCAGGCTGGGCTTGAACTCCTGGGCTAGAGCAGTCCTCCTACCTCAGCCTCCCGAAGTGCTGGGATTGCAGGCGTGAGTCATCACATTCCACTAGAACCTTTTTTTTTTTTTGAGGTCAGAGTCTCACTCTGTCGCCCAAACTGGAGTGCAGTGGCTGCTCCCGGCCACCGCAGCCTCGACCTGCTGGGCTCCGGCAATCCTTCCGCCTCAGCCTTCCAAGTAGCTGGAACCACAGGCGCGCGCTATCATGCCCGGCTAGTTTTTGATTTATTGTAGAGATGAGGTCTCGTCAAGTTGCCCAGGTGGGTCTTGAACCCATGGGCTCAGGCAATCCACTCACCTCAGCCTCCCAAAGCACAGGATTACAGGCTGAGCCACCGAGCCTGGCTGACTAGAACCTTTTAATTTTGCATTTTCACATTCAATTCTACCTCAAATCTCTCTCCCAGCAGTCCACTTCTCTTCCCACCTCCCTGAGTCCAGACACTTGTCTTCTCCTCACGATGGTCCTGCCTCACTGGTTTTCTGACTTTCACTGAAAGGTCCCTCTACGAGTTACTTATCTGACCATGGCTCTCCTCTGAAACCACCCATGGCCCCCACTGCCCCGCAGCTTAGGGTCTGGCCTCCTCCCCCTTATGAAACCCTCCCCCCCACCCGTTTCAAGTCTTTCCTCCCTCCCTTCCTCTTGTCCAAATTCTCCTCATTTCAGGGTCTTCCTCCTCCAGGAAGCTCTAACAACTCCCTGATTTTGCCAATGCCCTGAATTTCCCAAATTTCCCACTTGCCCAAAATGTCTGTAAAAATGACTGAGGTTGAAAGTAATTTATACCGGAAGGACTGGCAAGAAGCCAGGGGCTCCGAAGCAGGGGCTTTTGGCCTCTCTCTGCCCTCCTGTTCCCTGTCAGCTCCCAGCTGCCAGAGCTGGGGCAGAGACAACAGGCCGAAATAGAAACCAGCATGCCACAGAAGAGCCTCCAAAACAGGCAAGCCTCAAGCCCTTCAATACGAATTGCTGTAAACCTTTAACACTGTCAAGAGGACACAAGTGTTGGCGAATGGCACATCAGGCCAGCCAGTCACTGGCCAACTGATCTTCCAGCTAACTTGCTCTTCTCAAATTGACCTGTTACTTTTTTTTTTTTTTTTTGAATGGGAGTCTCAGACTCCTTCAGCCTGGGCAACAGGAGTCTCATTCTGTTGCCCAGGCTGGAGCTC
Source organism: Carlito syrichta (assembly GCF_000164805.1). Lineage (NCBI taxonomy): Eukaryota > Metazoa > Chordata > Mammalia > Primates > Tarsiidae > Carlito > Carlito syrichta. The sequence continues at coordinate 8,137 of NW_007081082.1, forward strand.
AGTGGCACACTCACAGCCACCACAGTCTCCACCTGCTCAGCTCAGGTGATCCTTCTGGCTCAGCTTTCCAAGTAGCTGGAACTACAGGCATGCGCCACCATGCCCGGCTAATTTTTTGATTTATTGTAGAGACAAAGTCTCACCAAGTTGCCCAGGCTGGTCTCGAACCTCTGGACTCAGGCAATCCACTCACCTCGACCTCCCAAAGTTCTGGGATTACAGGCTGGAGCCACTGTGCCTGGGCAGATCTGTTACTTTTTTTTTTTTGAGTCAGAGTCTCACTCTGTTCCCCAGGCTGGAGTGCAGTGGCATGCTCATGGCCACTGCAGCCTTGACCTGATGGGCTCAGGTGACTCTTCCCTCTAAGCTTCTGAGTAGCTGGAACCCCAGGCTTGTGCCACCACACCCGGCTAATTTTTTGATGTGTTGTAGAGATGAGGTCTTGCCAAATTGTCCAGGCTGGTCTTGGACCCCTGGACTCAGACAACCCTCTCACCTCGGCCTCCCAAAGTGCTGGGATTGTAGGCGTGAGCCACCGTGCCCGGCCTGATTTTTTTTATTGTAGTGATGAAGTCTTGCCAAGTTATCCAGGCTGGTCTCGAACCCAGGGGTGAGCCACTGCGCCCAGTTTGACCTGCTCCTTTGACAGCCCCCCCCACCCTGCCTGTGAGGACGTTGGCTGCCACGTGGGGTTCCCAGGGATACACTTTGGGGACCATGGATCCAGGCCATTTTTTCCTGCTGGGATGGTGAGCCCAGGCGAGAGAGAGGCCTGCAAGGGCGACGGCGGCCGAGCCGTCCAGGCGGCACCCGGGGCCCCTTACCTGCGAGAGACCCAGGTAGATGGAGACCGTCTCTGAGATGTAGAGGAATTTTCCTTCCTGGTTCAAGGCGAACACGAAGCCGTCCAGGGACTAGAGTGGGGAGAGACGGGGAGGGAGAAAGGGCGGACCTGGCGCCCGCCCGTCCAGCCGCCAAGTGGTCTGAAATCTGGGACTCTGCCTGGAGCGCACTGTTCCCACGCGGGGGGCGGTGGGGGGGCTTCCGTGGCCCTCGGAAGGGGCAAGAGGCTGCAGTTCTCGGCGGCGGCCGCCAGGTGGCGGCAAGGAGCGGCAGGCAGGAAAGGGCCTCACCTGCAAGATGTGTCCTCCCAGGTGCTGCTCGAAGACTTCCGAGACCAGCGC
>NW_007081082.1:9340-11255 GCF_000164805.1 Carlito syrichta
CCTGGGGCTGGGGGCAGAGGGGGGACGAGGCCAGGACCTGTTGGTGGGGCGGACCCTGGCCAGGGCAGGCCAGTCTACAAATCCCCCCTCTTCCCCCAGACCTGTAGCCATCTTGGGGCACTGGGGGGCTCTGTGGGGGAGAGACCTGGGGTGGAGGGGGCCGACGTGGGCGGGAAGATGAGACAAACAGAGTCACCTAGTCTTGCAGAGGCAGAGACAGGCCAGTGGAGTCCACCCACCCACTCAGGAATCCACCCACCCACCCATCCATCCATTCACCCACCCCTTCACCCACCCACTCATCTATCCACCCACCCAGTCACCCATCCATCCATCCGGCCATCCATCCATCCACCCATCCATTCACTCAGATATTCACGCCCTGAATACCTACTGCTCACAGGTCCTGCCCTGCGTAGTGCTGGGGACACAGAGGTGACCAGCACAGCCCAGCCTGCCCTCCCTTGGCTCCCAGGCCAGGGGCAGAGGAACAACGAACTAACATTTCTGCTTAGAGAGCCCATACAAATAAACTTAAAAATAAACTAACAAATCCAGAATGATCGGTTGTGGCCAGTGCTACGAAGGACCAAATAGGTGGTACAAACTTCAGGATATTGGGGTGAGGGCTACAAAGGGGGAGGCGTTTGTGTTCAGGCCTGGAGGATGAAGAGGCAGACAGAAGACTGCCAGAGACAGACAGAGCTATAGAAAGGAATAGAGAAAGAGAACGAGATAGGGACATAACAACAAGAAAATGACCAGCGACTCAATTCGATAATGGGCAAAGGACTTGAACAGACACTTCTCCGAAGAAGAGGTACCAGTTACCAATAAGCACATGGAGCGCTGCTCTGCACCATTATCATCAGGGAAATGCAGACCATAGCCACTGAGAGACCACACCCACCGGGATGGCTGGCATCAAACAACCAGAAAATAGGTGTTGGCGAGAGTGTGGAGAAATCGGAACCCTTGCACACTGCCAGTGGAGGTGTCAAAGGGTGCAGCCCCTGTGGGGGGCAGTTGGCACTGCCTCATGAGCTAACACGGGGTTATCAGACGAGCCAGCAGTTCCACTTCTAGGCATGTCCTCCAAAGAATTGAAAACAGGTGTCATGGCCGGGCACCTGTAATCCCAGCCCTTTGGGAAGTGGAGACAAGAGGATTGCTTGAGCCCAGGGGTTCAAGACCAGCCTGGGGAAACTTCGCAAGACCTTGTCTCTACAATAAATTAAAAAAATTAGCCGAGCATCATGGAAGTTGCCTGAGCAACGTAGCAAGAACTCATCTCTACAATAAGTCAAAACATTAGCCAAGGTGTGGTGGCACACACCTGTAGTCCCAGCTACTTGGGAGGTTGAGGTGGAAGGATTGCCTGAATCCAGCAAGTGGCGGCTTCAGTAGCTGTGAGCATGCCACTGCACTCCAGCCTGGGCGACAGAGTGAGACTCTGACTCAAAAAAAATTAGAAAAAACAATTAGCCTGGGGCACTTCTCATCAACAAGGATACCTGCATAATGAACATTTGTATACCTAACCCTAAATTGTACCCCATCTTTAAAATTAAAACTTTAAAAAAAGGATATTACCCATGAAAAAGAAAATAAATTAGCCTGGCACAATGACATGCGCCTGTGGTCTCAGCTACTCAGGAGGCTGAGGCGAAGGATGGTCTGATCCCAGGAGGTCAAGGCTGGGGTGAGCCATGATCAAGCTGCTGCACTCCAGTCTGAGTGAGAGTGAGACTCTGACTTAAATAAAAATAAAAAATGTTAAAAATAGACAGGAGGCTGAGGCAGGAGGGTCACTTGAGTCCAGGAGTTTGAGGCTTCAGTGATCAGGCCACAATCAGTTCATGCACTCCAGCCTGGGTCACAGAGTGAGACCCTGACTCAAAAAAAAAAAAAAAAA
>NW_007081082.1:11275-12241 GCF_000164805.1 Carlito syrichta
CCAGCACTTTGGGAGGCCAAGGTGAGTGGATTGCCTGAGCCCGTGGATTCGAGACCTGCCTGGGCAACTTGGCAAGACCTCATCTCTACAACAGATCAAAAATTAGCTGGGCTTTGTAGCGTGCATCTGTAGTTCCGGCTACTTGGAAGGCTGAGATGGAAGGATCACTTGAGCCCAGCAGGTCAACGCTGGGGTAGCCAGGAGTGTGCCACTGCCCTCCAGCCTGGGTGACAGAGTGAGACTCTAACTAAAATAAAAAATAAAAAAAAATAGATAGAAGCCAGGCTCAGTGGCTCAGCCTGTAATCCCGCGCTTTGGGAGGCTGAGTTGAGTGGATTGCCTGAGCCCGCGGGTTCGAGACCCACCTGGGTAGCGAGACCTCATCTCTACAATAAATCAAAAAATCAGCCGGGTGTGGTAGCGCACGCCTGTAGTTCCAACTACTTGGAAGGCTGAGGCGGAAGGATCGCCGGCGCCCAGCAGGTCGAGGCTGCGGTGGCCGGGAGTGGCCACTGCACTCCAGTCTGGGCGACAGAGTGAGACTCCAACTCAAAAAAAAAAAAATAGATAGAGACATAGAGAGGTTGAGACAGAGACAGAGGAAAACAGACACAGAGATATAAGGAGATGTTGAGAAAACAGACACTGAGAGAGAGATACAAAGATGTCTAGTGAGACAGAGGCAGAGAGACACAGGCCCCTGCCCATTCCTCTACTGCCAGGAGCGCTAGTCCTGGACCTTGTGCTGGGGGGTAGATGGGCAGAGCCCGTCTCCACCCAGAACCCCGGGTGAGTGGGCCAAAGGAACCCCCAAGCCTTCCTGTGGGGTGAAGGGTCCGGGTCTGGTGTCAAGCGCCAGGGCCGTCCCTCCTTGGCTGTGTGTCCCGGGAGCAGCCTCTTGGCTTATCTGTGCCTCAGTTTCCTCCTCTGTCAGGAGGGTTTGCTGGGCGCGGGACAGACAGGGCC
>NW_007081082.1:12353-15726 GCF_000164805.1 Carlito syrichta
GGGGGGGGTGTGTGTGACGGGGACCCCTCCCCCGGGATGCAGCTCAGAACCAGCCGGGTGACAGGCAGGAACAATGCGGCCTGCTAATTGTCGCAATTTTCCCCTGTCATTTTTGCTAATTCCTTCATTTTCCCTCTCACAGGAGCAGCCTGGGTCAGACTGAGCCGCTGCAATTAACAGCGTTAATGGGCACGTCGGGACAGGGGTGTGCTGGGGGAGGGGCGGGGACCTGCTGTTCCCCCATGCTCGGGTCCTGTCCCCTGGGACGGGAGCCCCGAGTCTGTCTGTCTCCAGCCCCTGGCTGAGGGGAGTAAGAAGACCCCAGCCTCTGCCCCCCAATTCCACCGACTCCCCGATCCGCTCCCCAGTCCTCCCCACAGTTCCTCCTCTCCCCTCGAAATGCCCCCACTCGTCCGTCTGCCCCCCAAATTCAGCAGGGAGCTGCTCACTCCTTCCACATCTGCCCTCCTTAGTCCAAACCCCAAATATCACTCATTCACTCAACAAACACTCGTGTTTCATACCAGAGCCTGGCCCGGTCGTCACCACCTCCTGCACAGAGGGGCGCCAGGGTCAGAGAGGGGAGACCCAGCGACAGAGGGAGAAGCCAAGCCCTCGCCAAGTCCAAGGGCTTCCGCTCGGCCTCCCATTCTCAAGTCTCAACCTCTCTGAGGCGATCTGCTGACCTGGCGTTGTAGAGGGAGGGCTGGCACACACCACTGGGGACATCAGGGAGGGGCCCCTCCCTGGCCAACAGAGCAGCCAGCTGCCCAGGCGCAGGTCCGAGGGCGGGTCGGGGGCACATGAGGGCCTCTCGGGCACTTGCGCCTAGACTTTCCTCAGCCTCGTCTGTAAAATGGGTCTGATGAGCCGGGCGCGGTGGCTCACGCCTGTCATCCCAGCACTTTGGGAGGCCGAGGTGAGAGGACTGCCTGAACCCACGGGTTCGAGACCCGCCTGGGCAACTCGGCGAGACCTCATCTCTGCAACAAATCCAGAAATTAGCCAGGCATGGTGGTGTGTGACTGTAGTTCCAGCTACTTGGAAGGTTGAGGCGGAAGGCTCGCCTGAGCCCAGCAGGTCCAGGCTGCGGTGGCCGGGAGCGTCCGCTGCCCTCCAGCCTGGGCGAGAGTGAGACTCTGACTCAAAAAACAAAACCCCAACAACAAAAAGCAAATGGGCCTAATGACAGAGGTAGACAGGTTCCTGCACTTAACGTCCCAAAGCATACACAGTAGGTGCCTAATACCTGAATCCGGCCACCGCACTTCTCAGAATTACACACACGGCATTGGGGCACCTCTGCCCATCCTGGGGGCTCCCTGGGTCTGCCGTCTCCACCTCTCACCCCCATAGGCATGCACCCACAGACACCACCTGTCACTCACAGGTCCCGCTGTCCCACCTCCTGCCCTGGATCCCCACGGGGCTCCCTGCCTCCGCCCTTGCCACTTCTGTGGCTCCCGTCTTCCCGAGGGTAACAGCCGAACCCTCGCCAGGGCACACGAGATGTGCCCCTGACCCCTGCCGCTGACCGCTGTGTGTCCACCCCCGGCCTCACCCACCCCCTTCCAGACCCACCGGCCTCAAGGCTGTGGCTTCCACCAGCAAGCTGAGCCCCGCCTGCCGCAGGGCCTTTGCACTTGCGGTTCCCTCTGCCAGGCCTAGCCTTTCCAGCTGCTCCCCACCTCCTTGGAGTCTCAGCTCAGAGGTCACTGGCACCAAGATGGCACCCTTTCTCTCCCCACCCTCCCACAGTCTCTTAAGCTGCTTTCTTTTTTTTTTTTTTTTTTAGTTGGAGTCTCACTCTGACGCCCAGGCTGGAGTGCAGTGACATGATCATGACGATCACAGCTCACTGCTATCTCGATCTCCTGGGCTCAGGTGATCCTACTGCCTCAGCCTCCTGAGTAGCTGGGCTACAGGCGCACACCAACACACCTGAATAATTTTCCTTTTCTTTTTATAGAGATATGGTCTTGCTATGTTGCCCAGGCTGGTCTCAAACTCATGGGCTCAAACGATCGTCTCATTTTGGCCTCCTAGAATGCTGGAATTATAGGCGTGAGCCTAGACGAGTACCTGGCGCAGGTATCTGCTGAAAGAACTGGGAAAGCCGACATGAGACCAAGCCTGCCTCCTCTCCAGACTTGGGGCCCAGGGTTAGACTTTAACATCCACTGTCTCGTTTTACAGATGGTAGACTGAGGCCCAGAGAGGCAGAGACTTACCCATCCCCTAGATTTACCAACATGCCAAGCATGGTGGCTGAGAAGGTCTGCATTTGAATCCCAGCTGTGTGACCTTGGGCAAACAGCTTCACTTCTCTGGGCCTCAGTTTTTCCACTTCTATAAAGTGGGAACAAGCTGGGCGCGGTGGCTCACGCCTGTCATCCCAGCCCTTGGGAGGCCGAGGCGAGAGGATTGCCTGAGTCCAGGGGTTCGAGATGAGCCTGGGCAACTTGGTGAGACCTCATCTCCACAATAAATCAAAAAATTAGCTGGCGTGGTGGCGCACACTTGTGATTCCAGCTGCACTCCAGCCCGGGCAACAAAGTGAGACTCCAACTCAAAAAAATAATCATGAAAACATGATAGTGCCTCCCTCTGAGGATAGGTATTCTGTATACAGTGTTTGACATAGGTGTCTAACGCCGCCTTGTCTATTTTTTGTTTGTTTTTGAGTTGGAGTCTCACTCCATTGCCCAGGCTGGAGTGCAGGGGCCGCTCCCGGCCACCGCAGCCTCCACCTGCTGGGCTCCGGTGATCCTTCTGCCTCGGCCTTCAAGTAGCTGAAACTACAGACGCACGCCACCACGCCCGGCTAATTTTTGTAATTTATTGTAGAGACGAGGTCTCACAAGTTGCCTAGGCTGGTCTCGAACCCCTGGGCTCAGGCAGTCCTCTCGCCTCAGCCTCCCAAAGTGCTGGGACGACAGGCTGATCCACCGTGCCTGGCCTACCTTGTCTATTACTATGATCATTGCTGAGGAGGGTGCGGGAATCCTTCCCCTTCAGGGCGTGTAAGGCACAGTGCCTTGTGCTCTGGCTTCAGCCAAAGGCTGTCCTCAGCTTCCCCAACTGAACTCCAGGCGCCGGTGCTTGGCCTCTTGCGAGGAACCCTGTCGGGCTAGACGTGCCCCCGTCCCCTGACGTCCGGATTTCGCGACTCCAGGAGTCCAGGAAGCATGGCGTCCCCTCTCACGGTCCTGACCCCACTTGGTGGCAGCGTACAGGCGGGGTCGGTTCCGTCCACCGTCTGCGGCCCCGGTGCTGTGACCTCAGCCGGCCCAGGCCTCCTCCCAGCCTCGGAATGCCCAGCCAGGTAATGGGGGGCAGGACGCCGGCGGCTCTCTCAGCCGCCCCCGCCAGA
>NW_007081082.1:16926-17602 GCF_000164805.1 Carlito syrichta
GAGGTAGGTGACGCTGAGGCGCACGACGGACGCCTTGTCCAGCTGGCTGGAGATGGCGCCGGGCAGCGGGAGCAGCTTGGCCAGCTCGAAGAACTCCAGGTTCTCCTTCCCGCGCCGCGAGCGCGCCGCGTTCCGGGACTTCTCCTTGCGCTGCGCCTGCGGGCTGGACGGGCGGCGCGGAGGAGGCGTCAGGGAGGTCGTCGGCGCCGGGCAGCGGGGCCCGGGGCGAGCCCGCCTCCTGGGTTTTGGGGACCGGAGGGGACGGCGGGAGCGGACCGAACCCTCTGGAGGCGGGGGCGGGCCTGAGTGGGCATCCTACGCCCGGTCTGCGGCCGTGGGGACAGCACCCTGAGTGTGAACTCTGGGGGGAGGAGGACGAAGGGGGAGAGACTGAGAGTGCGGGGCATGGCCCGGAGAGGGCGAGGCGGGAAGCTCGCTTGAGGCCAGGAGTTCGAGCCCAGCCGGGACAACAGAGCGAGACCCCCGCCTCGATTAAAATAATAATAATAACGTTGGGAATGGACTCTGAGAAGGGAACCAGAGGCGACGCGAGGACGCGGGGCAGAACAATGGTCGAGCAACGCAGGGGACGCAAGCCCGGCCCCCAGGGCCGGGGCAGGAGGCTGGGTGCGAGTCCTCCCCGGGGGCGCGGAGAGAAAGGCCGGCGAGAAGGGGC
>NW_007081083.1:0-497 GCF_000164805.1 Carlito syrichta
TTTTTTATTATCTTTTTGTCCTCTATGTCCTGGATTTGGGCTTTTATTTTGGTGATCTGGATTCTTCTGCTGAAGTTAGGGTTTTTGTCGTCTTGCTTTTCCAGCCTTTTTAGGGGACTTGTTAGGTTGTTAGTTAGTGTTCCTTCCATTTTCTTCATGTGTGTTTGTAGGAATATAAACTCCCCTCTTACTGCAGCTTTCAAGGCATCCCAGTGATTTTGGTAAGATGTTTCTTCATTTTCTTTCTTTTTTTTTTTTTTGAATTGGAGTCTCACTCTGTTGCCCAGACTGGAGTGCATTGGCTGCTCCCAGCCACTGCAGTCTCGACCTGCTGGGCTCTGGCGGTTCTTCCGCCTCAGCCTTCCAAGTAGCTAAAATTACAGGCATGCGCTACCACGCCCAGCTTGTTTTTTGATTTATTGTAGAGATGAGGTCTTGCTGCCCAGGCAGGTCTCGAACCTGTGGGCTCAGGCAATCCACTCACCTCAGCCTCCCAA
>NW_007081084.1:0-2253 GCF_000164805.1 Carlito syrichta
AAAAAAAAAAAAAGAAAGTGCTCAAAGAATCATGGGTATATGTAAAAAGGAAACAGAGGCCAATTAGAAAGGGCTCCCACTGGAAAAAAGGAAAAGGGAAAAAGAGAAAAATGAGGGGAGGACAAAGAAAAGTGCTGCCAGCCCTTTAAGTCTTCTGAAACTTGCCTCAGAGGAGGAAGGGGGAGGGTGGCCTTGCAATAATGGTGAGAGATGTGATGATAGCAATGACCACCCATCTTTTTGTCGGCAAGAATGAGGACTCGACTCTGACCTTTTTTCCTCTTGCTCAAATTCCTAACTAAGGGGCCTGGGTAGTCACATCCTGCAAACCATAAAATCTCATCAGATGGGTTTTTATTAACCCTATATAATGTGGCTGCTTTCCAGCCTGATGCTGGCATACCATCACAGAACATAAAAAAAAAACCTAAAAGACATACAAATGTTTTATGACCCTGCAAATCAGTCTCCTGGGGGAAATTTGCATCTGTATTTACCACCTGTTTTCTCTGAAGCATGCTCTTAGAGCCTTCATCTACATATCAAGAACCTTGGCTTCCTCAACTTCCTTCCCTTCTCTTAACTCAGCATTTCTTTTGTTGATTTCAAATTCTTTAGACTGAGTTTAACCCTTTCTGCCAATTACCAATCAGAAAATCTCTGAATCTACCTATGACCTACACATCCCCTGCCCCCACCACCTTGGAGACGTCTTGCCTTCCCAGGGCCAACCAGTGTAAACCTCACATGTTTTGCCTGTAACTTCTTTCTCCCTAAAATTAAAGCCAAACTGTAATTCAACCATACTGGGCACATATTCTCTGGCCCTCTCAGGACTGTGAACAGGCATAGGTCACTCACATTTGGCTAAGAATAAACCTGTTTAAATGTTTTACAGAGTTTGGCATTTTTGTCAACAAGAAGCTGCAATCAACTATCACAGCACAGATCCCCAATATTTGAAGGACAAGTTCCTTTTTGTCCATTCTGGCTCCTATAAGCAGTGTGGAAGATGCTCCATTAACATTTGCACAGCTGCCTGCCACAGAGCTGGGGTTGGAGAATGGGAAGCTGCCACCAGGCTAAGAACTGAAATTGGCCAAGGTTAACCTCCCTTTTCCTCTAAGTCTTCCCATGGAAATTGCAAGCCTTTAATACACTTCAGAGTTCCAAAATAGTTGTATCAGAGTCTGCTGGTGAAATTTTTGTCTAGGGGAGAGACTAATTCCTGGTGCTTCCTACTCCACCAACTTCCTAGAATCCCCTTGACCTTAAATTTTAAACATGTACACTTACAATTATATTTTCTCAAACATATTCTTGTTTTTTTTTTTTGTTTTTTTTTTTTGAATTGGAGTCTCACTGTCGCCCAAACTGGAGTGCAGGGGCCCCTCCTGGCCACCGTAGCCTCGACCTGCTAAGCTCCGGCGATCCTTCCGCCTCAGCCTTCCAAATATCCTTAATTAAAGGCATGCACTACCACACCCGGCTGATTTTTTGATTTATTGTAGAGATGAGGTCTTGTCAAGTTGCCCAGGCGGGTCTTGAACCCGCGGGCTTAGGCAATCCACTCACCTCGGTCTCCCAAAGCGTGGGATTACAGGCTGAGCCACCGAGTTCGGCCTCAAACATATTCTTAAATTATTCAGCGGCTCTACTCTCTTCCTGACAACCTTAGCCTGTATTACCTTCCCCCAGTGGTCTATGTCCACAATTCTTACAGTACACAACAAACTTTTCTTCTCTCTATGCTTCCCTCTCCTCTCTCCCTCACCTTTCTTTTTACAGGTGTGAGTAGTACAGACTGACAGTAAAGACTCAGGAATGAAATTACCTGGGCACAAACCCTTGCTCCTCCAGATGTGTGACCTTAGGTAAATTTCTTTACCTTTCTGAGCCTGTTTCCCCATCTGTATAAAGAGGAATAATACAAGTTTCTGTTTCAGGGCCGTGGTATTACATTACATGACATTATTTTACATAATATTACATGACATTATTTAGCTTATGTCATGTGCTCAGAGCAGAACACGACACCAAGTAAGTTCTCCTTCTTCCTCTTTCTTTCCCCCTATCAATAAGTGTTGAGATTTTTAAGCTCCTCTAAATATGTATTTACTTGCTGTTATTTATTTATTTTTTTTGAGTTGAAGTCTCACTCTGTCGCCCAGACTGGAATGCAGTGGCACGTTTCTGGCCACCGCAGCCTCAACCTGCTGGGCTCCGGTGATCTTTCCGCCTCAGCCATCCAAG
>NW_007081085.1:0-329 GCF_000164805.1 Carlito syrichta
GATCCTAGCAAACTGGATTCAACAACACATCTCAAAAATCATCCATTATGTCCAAGTAGGCTTCATCCCTGGGGCGCAAGACTGACTCAACATTCGTAAAACAATAAATGTAATTAAATACATCAATAGATGTCAAAACAAAAACTACATGAGTATATCATTAGATGCAGAAAAAGCTTTGGATAAAATCCAGCACCCTTTTTTGATAAAAACCCTCGAACATCTGGGCATACAGTGAACATACCTCAAAGTAGTAAAAGCCATCTATGAGAAACCCACAGCCAGCATACTCCTAAACGGACAAAAATTGGATCCATTTCCCCTGAAAA
>NW_007081086.1:0-329 GCF_000164805.1 Carlito syrichta
AGCCAGTAGACTTAACTAGCTGACATAACAAGATAGACAGTTGTCTAGCCAGCTGACTTAACTAGCTGGTACCTAACTAGCCAGATGGCTAGCCACGTGAATTAACTAGCTGACTTAAACAACTAAGCAGCTGGCTAGCCAGCTGACTCAACTAGGTGACAACTCATTAGCCAGCTGGCCACCCAGCTCACTCAATTAGCTGACAGCTCTAGATACCCAGGTGGTTAGCCAGCTTATTTAATTAGCTAGCTAACTGCGTATCACCCTGACTTGCCAGCTGACTTAACTAGCTGATGTAAAGAAGTAGCAAGCTGGCTAGCCAGCAGACT
>NW_007081087.1:0-721 GCF_000164805.1 Carlito syrichta
CCCTGCGGCCCCCAGCCGGCCCAGAGGAGCCTCGAAGACCGTCTCCGGGCGCGCCTCGGGGGGGTCACGGGGTGGGGAAGCCAGGCCGCTCCGGCCATCCAGGGCCCAGGGGAAGCTGCGGTCTCAGGAGCCCCTCCTCTGGGGACTTCCTTCTGGGCCCCCACAGCCTCAAGTTGGGACCCGGCACCCACAGCCCTGCAGGAGTCACGGCACCATTCCTGCCGTGCAAAGATAAACGTCTTGAGCGAAGTGAGTTGTAAAGTCGGGATTCGAGTTAACGTGCCAGTCCTGCGTGCGGTCTGGCCACCATCTGCTCGCCGACCGGCACCAGGAGGTAGGGCTGTGTTAGCCCCATTCTCACGGTCAGGAAAACGGGGCCCAGAGGAACACAGCTGAGGAGGCTGGCTGGGAGCTCAGTTCCTGCCTTGATTCTTCCCCTGACGGGACCCCCTTCAGTTCGCCATGCTGGTAGTGAGCTGCTCACCCCGGGGGCAGCCAAGCCACGCCAGACTCCAGCCAGCGAGAGGGATCACAGCACACGGCCTCCCTGACTGGGACCGGCGCCCGTCGCGTTCCTGCCCTGCTCTGGGCCTCAGAGGCCGGGGACAGGCGGAGGAGTCCCAGGGAAGCCTCGCCTGCTCCTGGGCGCCCCAGCCCCGACCCGGGTCCCCGGGCGGAGCCGGCCGGCCCGGGTTCCCTGAGCTCTGGCCGGAGGCAGGGA
>NW_007081087.1:1934-2931 GCF_000164805.1 Carlito syrichta
CTCCTTCTTCGGAGGAGGAAGTGGGGTGGCCCGGCTGGGCCTCAGCCTCCCTGCCTGTAAGGCGGGGGAAACGGCCCGGGCTCCTCCGCTGGGAGCGCTTCGAGGCGCGGACCCTCCTCGGAGCAAAGGCGAGGTCGACCCCGCCTGGCTGACGCGCCTCGTGCCCGGCGTCCGTGCACCCAAGGGCCGCCGCCGTCTCATCGCCTCGGGCGCCGGGACTGGGGATGGGGCCCGGGGTCCCGCGGCGGAGGCGCCTTCCTCCCCTGGCCGGGCCCAGACCCCGTGTCCCCAAGTCCGAAGTGCCGGCCCGGGGAAGCCGCTTCCGCCCTCTTCGGACGTGCAAGGCCTGGGGGCCTTCCTGACCGCTGGGCGCCCTGGACAGGGAGGCATCTGGGGTGGGAGGGTCTGAGTTCAAGCCCAGCCCAGAACGATCATGCCACCAGCCCTTCCAGGCTGAGTGTTGGGACCCAAACCTGGCAGTGAGTGTCCCACCGAGGCTGGGGCCCCCAGTCCACGGCGGCTCCGGCCACGACGCCCAGATGTCCCCGCGCGGACAGCGGATAAGCACACGGGGGCCCCCCATGCCGTGACGGCCCGGCCGCGGACGGGAGCGGGGCTCGACGTGGACAGCCGCGAACACACGCGAGGACACGTCTGTGGCTCCTTTGCCAGAGACACCCGCACAGGCACAGCACAGAGACAGGAGGCAGACACGGCTGCCCGGGGCTGGGCAGGGCAGAGGCGGCGCGAGGGGCCGGGGTCTCCTCTTGGGGGGTGAGAACGTCCTCCTGGGGGGTGAGAATGTCCCGGAGCCAGGCGGGGGGGCGACTGCACACCGTGGCGAGTGCGCCGCTGCCCACGTTGTTCCCATTAACTGAGTGACGTGCCCGGCGAGTCGCATCTCGACTGAAAATCTCAGATTGGGCCCCTTCCAGCGAGCGTGGCCGTGGCCGGCGGCCGCTGACCCCGTGCCGGTCGGCCGCCCGTGCCGGGCGGA
>NW_007081088.1:0-525 GCF_000164805.1 Carlito syrichta
CAGCCTCGACCTGCTGGGCTCTGGAGATCCTTCCGCCTCAGCCTTCCGAGTAGCTGGAACCACAGGCACACGCTACCATGCCCGGCTAATTTTTTTTTTTTTAATTTATTGTAGAGATGAGGGCTAGCCAAGTTGCCCAGGTGGGTCTTGAACCCGCAGACTCAGGCAATCCACTCACCTTAGCCTCCCAAAGCACGGGATTACAGGCTGAGCCACCGAGCCCGGCTGGAATCTAATATTTCTTTGAGTCAGAGTTGCCCAGGCTAGCGTGCAGTGGCACACTCATGGCCACCACATCCTGGACCTGCTGGGCTCAGGCGATCCTTCCACTTCAGCCTTCCAAATAGCTGGAACTACAGGCATGCACCATCACGCCCAGCTAATTTTTCTTGATTTCATATAGAGATGAAGCCGGGCTCGGTGGCTCAGCCTGTAATCCCCCGCCTTTGGGAGGTTGAGGTGAGTGAATTGCCTGAGCCTGCGGGTTCGAGACCCGCCTGGGCAGGCGAGACCTCATCTCTACAA
>NW_007081089.1:0-394 GCF_000164805.1 Carlito syrichta
CAATAAAGCAAAAATTAGCCAGGTGTGGTAGCGTGCGCCTGTAGTTCCAGCTATTGGAAGCCTGAGGCGGAAGGATCGCTGGAGCCCAGCAGGTCGAGGCTGCGGTGGCCGGGAGCAACAGTGTGAGACTCCAACTCAAAAAAACAAAAAAAAAAAAACAAAAAAACCCTGAAGTAACACATCTACCATGTTCTATCTACTTAGCACACTGCAGGGAGTAGCAGAGAAAGCAATAATCACTAGATCACAATGTTTTGGTTTATTTACTTGAGATAGGGTCTTACTCTGTTGCTCAGGCTAGAGTACAGTGGCATAATCATGGCTCACTGCAGCCTTGAACTCCTGAGCTCAAGGGATCCTTCCCCCGCAGCCTCCTGAGTAGCTGGTACACCAC
>NW_007081090.1:0-447 GCF_000164805.1 Carlito syrichta
TGGGGTACATTTCAGGGTTAGGTATATAAACATTGATCATGCAGGTACCCTTGTTGATGAGATATGCCCCTCCCTCCCCTAGCAGTTACCCCCAACTGCCAATCCCACTCCCCAACCATAACAGTTTCCCACTACTGCCAATTGCTTTCTTATAACATTATAATTGTTCAAGGTTCACTTATGAGTGAGACCATATGGAACTCTGTTCTTTGTTTCTGTGATAAATCACTGAGTATGATCGACTCCAAATTCATCCAAGATGCTGCAAACTCCATATATTTGCCCTTCTTTATGACTGCATAATATTTCATTGTGTATATGTACCACATGTTTCTAATCCAGTCCAGCTGCAATGGGCAACACGGTTGGTTCCATGTTTTTGCTATTATGAATAGAGCTGCAACAAACATACATGTGCAGGTATCTTTTTTGTAGAAAGATTTGAGT
>NW_007081091.1:0-484 GCF_000164805.1 Carlito syrichta
CGCGGGCTCAGGCAATCCACTCACCTCAGCTTCCCAAAGGCGCGGGATTACAGGCTGAGATTTTTTTTTTTGAGTCAAGAGTCTCACTCTGTCACCCAGGCTGGAGTGCAGTGGCACGATCACGGCTACCACAGCCTCCCCCTGCTGGACTCAGGTGATCCTTCTGCCTCAGCCTTCCAAATTGCTGGGATTACAGTAGGTGTGTGCCACCACACCTGGCTAATTTTTAAAATTTATTGTAGAGATAAGGTCTCACCATGTTGTCCAGGCTGCTCTCAAACTTCTGGGTTCAGGGAATTCTCTCACTTCCACCTCCTAAAGTGCTGGGATTACAGGTGTGAGCCACTGCACCTGGCCACTATGTGATCTCTGAGATAAAAGATCAGCAGAAGCTGGGCTCGGTGGCTCAGCCTGTAATCCCGCGCCTTTGGGAGGCTGAGGTGAGTGGATTGCCTGAGCCCGCGGGTTCGAGACCCGCCTGGGC
>NW_007081092.1:0-414 GCF_000164805.1 Carlito syrichta
AGCCAGCTGGATACTTCGTTAATTCAGCTAATTAAGTCAGCTTGTTAGGCTGCTGGCTACCTAGGTAGTTAGGCAATTAAGTCATCTGGCTAGCCAGCTGGCCAGTTAGTAAAGTCAGTTAGTTTAGTCAGCTGGTTAACCAGCTTTCTAGCTAGTTAAGTCAGCTGTTGAAGTCAGTTGTCTAGCCACTTGGCTAGCTAGTTAAAAAGCTGGTTGCATCAGATTGGTAGCCAGCTTGCACCCTAGTTATTTCAGCTAGTTAACTCAGCTGACTAGCTAGGTATCTAGGCAACTAAGTCAACTGGCTAGACAGCTGGTTAGCTAGCTAAGTCAGTTAGTTGACAGATGGTTAGTCAGCTGTCTAACCAGCTGGCTAGCCAGATAATTTACCTAATTAAGTCAGTTGAGAAGGCA
>NW_007081093.1:0-548 GCF_000164805.1 Carlito syrichta
AAAAAAAAAAAAAAAAAAAAGGAAGGAAGGAAGGAGGGAGGGAGGGAGGGAAGAAAGGAAGGAAGGAAGGGGAGAGAAAACAAAATGGAGAGGAGGTATTTTACCCATCTTTGTCCTTCCATCCCAATCTGGTGCCTGGCACTCCCCAAGTGTTCAGTGAATGAGAGGTCACTCCATCCCTTGGCCAGATTTAGGGTTGGATACCAGGCCTTCCTATGCCAAATCCCATGTCCAAGCTCCTCCCCGCCTGCTGCAAATGCGGAGTGGTTGGCCGGGGCACAGTCGTGGGAACCCAACCTGACTCAGCCCTGCATGTGTCCAAACTGAATAACAGTCACTGAATGACGGACACAGAGAGGGAAAATTCAGTTTCATTCATCCGAACCTGCAAATTCAGAATCTGGTGGCCCAAATTCCTATGGATCACATCCTTTAAGAGCTTGCTTTGGGCAATCCCCTAGGGTCCCCTCCTGCCCTGGGAGATTTTCCGACCTCTTAATAAATCCTGCTTTCTTTAAAAAAAAAAAAAAAAAGAGCCGGGCTCAGTG
>NW_007081094.1:0-355 GCF_000164805.1 Carlito syrichta
TCTGGAACTCTGGGTCCACCCTGGCTGAGGCACTCAGCGTGAGACCCCAAGCTGGAGGACTCAGACAAGCAGAGAAAAACAGATCTGCTTAAACTCCTCGCCATTCTCCAGGCAGAGAGTTCCATTGTCCCACCCACCTATCAACAAACGTTACCTCATTTCCTAAGGCCAGATATTGCAGCCTCCTACCACTGCTATTCCACTGCGTGAGTGGGAGTTTTGGGTCCCTGCCCCCTCCGGCTCTCTCCCTGGCTGCATTGTCTCCAGTCCAGCACCTGGTATTGCCGGTCACACAGAGAGGCTCTGGGCGCCCGCCCCTCAGAGACACTGGTCCCATTCCTGGCTGAAGTACCCT
>NW_007081095.1:0-571 GCF_000164805.1 Carlito syrichta
CCCAGACTGGAGTGCAGTGGCTGCTCCTGGCCACCGCAGCCTACACCTGCTGGGTTCAGGCTATTCTTCCACCTCAGCCTTCCAAGTAGTTGGAACTACAGGCATGCGCCACCACACCCGGCTAATAAAACTTTAAAAGCCTAGTTTCTTTTTCTTTTTGTAAAACTTTGTTTTTATTTATTTACTTATTTTTATTTTGTTTTGTTTTGTTTTTTTTAAGTTGGAGTCTCACTCTGTCACCCAGACTGGAGTGCAGTGGCCACTCTCAGCCACCGCAGTCTCGACCTGCTGGGCTCTGGCGATCCTTCCACCTCAGCCTTCCAAGTAGGTGGAACTACAGGCGCACGCTACCAAACCTGGCTAATTTTTTTGATTTATTGTAGAGATGAGGTCTCACCAAGTTGCCCAGGCGGGTCTTGAACCGTGGGCTCAGGCAATCCATATTTATTTGTTTTTAAAGACAGGGTCTCACTATGTTGCCTTGGCTTGGATTACAATGATCCTCCCAAGTAGCTGGCACTATGGAAACATAATACCACTGTAAAACTTTTTTTTTTTTTTGAGTTGGTAT
>NW_007081096.1:0-439 GCF_000164805.1 Carlito syrichta
GGCTACATATCTAGCCAGCTGGCTAGCCAGCTGACTTACCTAGCTGACTTAAGCTAGCAAACTTACTAACCACCTGTCCTACTCTCTGCATAGCCAGCAGGCTAGCCAACTGACTTAACTAGCTGACTTGAAAAACTATCCTGCTGGCCAGCAAACTGACATATGTACCTAACTACCTACCTAATCAACTGTCTAGACAGCTGACTAAACTAGCTGACTAAACCCGTTAGCCAGTTGGCTAACCAGCTGACTTAACTCGCTGGCATCACTAGCTAGCCAGGAAGCTATCTAGCTGACTTAACTAGCTAGCTACCTACCTAGACAGTTTGCTAGTCAACTGTCTTAACTAGCTGAATTAATCAACTAGCTAGCTGGCTAGCCAACTGACTTAACTAGCTCGATACATAGCTAACCAGCTGGATAGCCAGGTGACTTAAGA
>NW_007081097.1:0-633 GCF_000164805.1 Carlito syrichta
TCCGGGGCGCGGGCCGCCCGGCCGCACTGAAGGCGCGGGGCGACTGAAGGGCGCGCGCGGAGACGCTCGGAGCCGGCTGCGCGCGGACGGCTCTCGAGGTCAAGTGACGGACGGATTGAATGCTTCTTCGTAATAATATTAATTAAACAATTTGCATGCTAATAAGGTAACAATTATCAGGGCCTCTGTTGAAAGACTCAGGTTATTACAACACGCCAGTCTGAGGGCCAGGGGTCAGGGAGCGAGAGGCGAGCGAAATTTCAACTCGAATTAACATTCTGTCAGCTCCAGAAAATGGGATAAATAAAGCCGAATTAATTCATTATAATAAAGAGCGACGGGCGAGGGCGCTCGGCCGGCGCCCGCCCCTCCTCTGCCCGCCCCTCGGGCCGAACTGATTACAGCTCTGTATTCAGAAACACGCGCCGCGCGCATTCCTCCCGCGAACCCGGCGGAAAACCCGGCGCTCGTGGCTACCGGCGCAGTCGGGTCGGAGGGACGGGGTCTGCGTTCAGTGTTTGTGGAGCGGGAAGTTAAATCGTGGCGAGAAGTAGCGCTCTTGGCCCCTGACCTCGGAGTCGTGCCTGCAGCGTCTCCCTCGCGAGGCTGGAGCAGGGTCCCGGATTCCAGGCC
>NW_007081098.1:0-448 GCF_000164805.1 Carlito syrichta
TTGCCCAGGCGGGTCTCAAACCCGCGGGCTCAGGCAATCCGCTCACCTCAGCCTCCCAAAGGGGCGGGATTACAGGCTGAGCCACCGAGCCTGGCAGGGTCTTACTCTTATCACCCAGGTTGGATTATGGTGGTGCAAGCTCATTGCAGCCTTGAACTCCTAGGCTCCAGTGATCCTCCTGCCTCATCCTCCCAAGTAGCTGGGACTACAGGCATTTGCCACCATGCTCAGCTAATTTTTGTATTTCTTTTTAGAAACAGGGTCTTGCTGTGTTGTTCAGGCTGAGTTTTGTTTTTAGTTGGATTCTTACCCTCTCACCCAGGCTGGAGTGTAGTGGCATGGTCCTGGCTATTGCAGCCTCGACCTGCTGGCCTCAGGCAATCCTTCCGCCTCAGCCTTCCAAGTAGCTGGAACTACAGGCATGCGCCACCATGCTCAGCTAATTTTT
>NW_007081099.1:0-478 GCF_000164805.1 Carlito syrichta
TCTGACAAAGGCTTAACATCTTGGATCTACAAGGAACTCAAATGTGCTGAAAAGAAAAAAACAAACAACCCCATTACAAAATGGGCAAAAGATATCAACAGACACTTCTCAAAGGAAGATATCCGAGCTGCCAACAGATACATGAAGAAATGTTCAAACTCACTAATCATCAGGGATATGCAAATCAAAACCACACTGAGATACTACCTTACTCCAGTCAGAATGGCCACTATCAATAACTCAAAAAATAACAGTTGTGTGGCGAAAAGGGAACACTTTACACTGTTGATGGGAGTGCAAACCAGTACAACCTCTGTGGAAAACAGTATGGCGATTCCTAAAATCTCTAAATATTGACCTCCCATATGAACCCGCAATCCCTCTACTGTGAATATACCCTGAAGAACTCAAATCACTCTAAAAAAAGATACCTGCACACGTATGTTTATCACAGCATTGTTCACAATAGCAAGAACCT
>NW_007081100.1:0-340 GCF_000164805.1 Carlito syrichta
ATCATAACTGGGGACGTTAATACCCCACTCACAACCCAAACACATCATCGGGACAAAAAAATCAGCAAGGAGATCTGGAACCTCAATGTGATTCTGGACCAAATGAACTTAATTGATACCTGCAGAACATTCCATGCAAAGACCAGAGAATACACATTCTACTCATCGCCGCATGGAACGTATTCCAAGATTGACCACATAATTGGCCACAAATCAAGCATAAGCAAATTTAAAAGGACCGAAATTCTACCATGCACCTTCTCGGACGACAGTGGAATAAAAATAAACATTAACACCAACAAGTTCCCCCCAAAACCCACAAAGACATGGTCACTAAACA
>NW_007081101.1:0-863 GCF_000164805.1 Carlito syrichta
GACCACAAGCCTGTGTAAGGGGGCAGAACCCCAAGCTGGTGTAAGGTGCCGATGGCAGGCTTCCAGCTCCAGAGGAGGAAACACCTGACCCTGTCCTCCACCCCAGCCAGCTGGAGGCACCCCAGATCAAGCGCCCAACTGTGAAGCTGGTCCTCACTAGACACCCACAGGAGCCCCCTAAAAGTGAATGTAAAATCACCACCTCCACCATTTTCAAGGCATATTTACATCACATCACCCCGCCCACCTAACAGAGCCTCCACCTTGGTTCCCATGGTGACATCATTAACAGGAGACAAAGCCACTCCCCCACATTGAATAGTGACTAGTGTCACAGATCTCCTAGGCAACAAGCTAACTGCCTGCAATAGAAAGAGAGGAGAGAGGCTGGAGATTAGATCGCAGGAACTTGATCCACTAAGGGACAAGAGAGAAAAATCTACACAAATGAAGAAAAACCAAAAGAAGAATAGGGGTCTGTCCCAGACTCCTGGGAGGGCAGACACTGAGAAAACTGACTTTGGAATGCAAACAACGAAGAGCCCCGCCCAGAATGAATGGTCTCAAAATACAACCCTAGACATCAAGGCATTAATGGAGAGATTAAAAAGAAGAGACTCAAGAAGAAACTAGAAAGGAGCTGATGTCTGAGATAACAGTTATAAAGAATACTGTGAATGAAATAAACAATAAACTGATAAGCATGGCAAATAGAATTACCCAAGCAGAAGAAAGAATCTCAGAGCTTGAGGACCAAAATATAGAAATAACCCAAACTCTGAAAACCACAGAAAACAAGCTCAAAAAGACAGAACAAAACCTTCAAGAGATAAGCGATTACCTCAAGAGGCCTAACCTAAGAG
>NW_007081102.1:0-566 GCF_000164805.1 Carlito syrichta
TCTCAACCAACTCATCTTTGACAAGGCCTCCACCACCCACGCTGGGGAGAGGAGAACCTATTCAGTAAATGGTACTGGGAAAACTGGCTGACCACATGCAGAAGATTGAAACCGGACCCCTACCTATCCCCATACAAAAATATTAACTCTAAATGTATCACAGACCTAAATGTAAAACCTCTAACTGTGAGAACCTTAGAAAATGCTGGGACGCTTTTATGGAAGTTGGAACTGACAACCAATTCCTGATCAAAACCCCAAGTGCTCAGACCATAAGAGGTAAGATAGACAAGTGGAATCTCATTAGGCTGACAAGCTTCTGCAAAGCCAAAGAACCCATTAAGAGAGCAGGGAGACAGCCCACAGACTGGGAAAAAAATACTTGCCAAATCCATGTCTGACAAAGGCTTAACATCAAGGATCTAAAAGGAACTCAAACGTACTGAAAAGAAAAAAGCCAACAGGCCCATTTCAAAGTGGGCAAAAGATATGAATAGACTCTTCTCAAAAAAAAAAAAAAAACTTACAAGCAGCCAACAGATACATGAAAAAATGTTCAGCCTCAC
>NW_007081103.1:0-536 GCF_000164805.1 Carlito syrichta
TTTTCACCACACCCTCTCCAGCAGCTATTATTTTTTGAGTTGTTGATAATTACCATTCTGGCTGGAGTTAGGTGGTATCTCAGTGTGGTTTTGATTTACATCTCCCTGATGATTAATGATATTGAGCATTTCTTCATGTGTCTGTTGGCTCCTCGGATGTCTTCCTTTGTCAAGTGTCTGTTCATATCTTTTGCCCACTTTATAATGGGGTTGTTTGTTTCTTTCTTTTCAGCACGTTTGAGTTCCTTTGTAGATCCAGGATATTAAGTTTTGTCAGACCTAGAGTTGGCAAATACTTTTTCCCAGTCTGTAGACTATCTTCCTGCTCTCTTGATGGTTTCTTTGGCTTTGCAGAAGCATGTCAGTTTAATGAGGTCCCACTTATCTATCTTATCCCTTAGGGCCTGTGGGTTTCGAGTTTTGTTCAGTAATTGAATGCCATTTCCAATTTCCATGAGGGTATGTCCTTCATTTTTTAAGGTTCTTATGGTTTGAGGTTTTACATTTAGGTCCCTGATCCATTTGGAGTTAATTTT
>NW_007081104.1:0-411 GCF_000164805.1 Carlito syrichta
TTCCTATCCAGCTGACTTAAGTAGTTAGCTAACTACTTAGCTACCTAGCTAACAAGGTGATTTAAATAGTTAGTTGACTAGCTAGCTGGCTGACTTAACCAGATGGCTACATAGTTAGCTTACTCATTATCTAACATGCTAGCTGACTTAATCATCTAACATATATCATTAGCTAATGAGCTAGATAGCTGACTCAATCTGCTGACTTAACTCATTAGCTAACAAGCTAGCTAGCTGACTAATCCAGATGACTTAATGGTTAGCTAACTAGCAAGCTAGTGTACTCAAATAGCTGACTAAAGCCATTTGCTGACTAGCTAGCCTGCTGACACAACCAGCTGACTTAACACTTTAGTTAACTAGCTAATTACCTGACTCAACCTGCTGACTTAACCCGTTAGATAAATACCC
>NW_007081105.1:0-428 GCF_000164805.1 Carlito syrichta
AAAAGTGTTCAACATCACTAATCCTCGGGTAAATGCAAATCAAAATCACAATGAGATACTACCTCACACCTATGAGAACAGCTGTTATCAAAAAGACAAAAAATAATAATAATAACCAATGCTGCCAGGGATGTGAAGAAAGAAGAGCTCATTTATACTGTTGATGGGCATATAAATTAGTACAGCCATTATGGGAAAAAACATTATGGAGGTTCCTCAAAAAACTGAAAATAGAATTACCACATTATCCAGCAATCCTTCTTCTGGAAGCTATTGAAATCAGTATATCAAAAAAATGCCTACACTCCCTGTTCATTGCAGCATTATTTACAATAGCACTATTACAATAGATATGGAAACAACCTACGTATCCTAAATATACACAATAGAATACTGTTCAACCTTTTTTTTAATTTTTAATTTTAAAG
>NW_007081106.1:0-327 GCF_000164805.1 Carlito syrichta
AGCTAGGTATCGAGCTAGTTAAATCAGTTGACTAGGCAGATGGCTATCTGGTTAATTCAGCTAGTAAAGAGAGCCAGGCAGCCAACTGGCAAGATAGGTAGCTAGCTAGTTAACTCAACTAGATAGCTACCTGGCTAGCTAGTGATGTTACCGAGTAAGTCAGGTGGATAGCCACCTGGCTAACTGGTTAAATCACCTAGTTTTGCCATCTGTTCAGCAAACTGGGTAGGTAGGTAGCTAGCTAGATAAGTCAGCTTACTAGCCAGAAGGCTAGCTGTTCAATTCACCTAGTTAAGTCAGCTGGCTAGCCTGTTGGCTAGGTAGGGA
>NW_007081107.1:0-327 GCF_000164805.1 Carlito syrichta
GAATCCTATGGTAAGGAATGGAAAGGAAAGGAAAAAGATTGACTAGAATTTAGAGGAATGGAATGGAAACGAAGGTAATGGAGAGAAAAAGAATGGGAGGGAATACAGAAAAGTGGAAAGGAATGAAAAGATATGGAATGTAAGGAACTGGAAGGGAATGGAGAAGAGTGTAATGGAATGCAGTGGAGAGCAATGGAATGGAATGGAATGGATTGGGATGAAATGTTATGAAGATGAATTGAATGGAATGGAATGGTATAGAGAGGAATGGGATAGAAAGGAATGGAATGGATTGTTGAGGAATATAATGGAATGTAGTATAGTGGA
>NW_007081108.1:0-512 GCF_000164805.1 Carlito syrichta
AGAACTGTCCTGTCTGGCCGGGTCAGCCGCGGGGCCCCCACACCTGGCTGAGTGTGGAGTCTGGCTGCGCCCTGCCCTGGCTTGCGGCCCGTGGTGCTGTCGGGCGGAAGACTGGAACAGCCGCGGTGGCGAGGACAGGCTCCCTCACCCGCTTCTGTGCAGACACCCATGGGCTCAGAACTTGGCGACCCCAGTTGGCACGAAAGCGCGCGTGAGCTTTCCGGGGAACTCCCGTCCCCACGCGGCTCTGCAGCCTGGAGCTGGGAGCCTGGCGCAGCAGGCAGGTGGGCTGGGGGCGTTTCGCGGCCAGCCCGTCCGGCCCGAGGGTGACAGGCACGGCCGCCCGCAGGACCTGCACAAAAAGTACGCGTACATCCGGAAGACCAGGCCCGACGGGAACTGCTTCTACCGCGCCTTCGGCTTCTCGCACCTGGAGGCGCTGCTGGACGACGGCAAGGAGCTGCAGCGGTGAGGGCGGAGGAGGGCGCGCGCCGGGGCCCCTGCGCGCCGGG
>NW_007081109.1:0-388 GCF_000164805.1 Carlito syrichta
TTAACTAACTAGCTACCTGGTTGACTAGATGGCTAGCCAGATGTCTTAACTAGCTAGGTAACTGACTGGCTAGCTGGCTAGGCAGCAGGCTAGCTACCTAGTGGGCTGACCAACTGGATAGCCAGCCAGCTTAAATAGCCAGAAGGATGGCTGGACAGTCAGATTGCTGGCTGGCTTAACTAGCAAGCCACCATGCTGGTTAGGCGACTAGCCAGCTGTCTTAACTAGCTGGCCACCTACCTGAACAGCCTGCTAACCAACCAGCTTATCTTGCCAGCCATGTAGCTAGCCTGCCAGCTAAATAGCTGAATTATCCAGGTGACTTAAATAGATAGCCATCTGGCTAGCCAGAAAGATTAACTAGCCAGCCTCCTAGCTAGCCAACTGG
>NW_007081110.1:0-411 GCF_000164805.1 Carlito syrichta
GCCGGGAGCGGCCACTGCACTCCAGTCTGGGCGACGGAGTGAGACTCCAACTCAAAACAACAACAACAACAACAAAAAACGGTTATTGATTTGAGATGGTTCTTCTTCTTCTTCTTCTTCTTTTTTTTTTTTGAGTTGGAGTCTCTTTCTTGTTGTCCAGGCTGGAGTGCAGTGGCATACTCATCATCACCACAGTCTCAACCTGTTGATCTTAGGCGATCCTTCTGCCTCAGTCTTCCAAGTAGCTGGAACTACAGACGCATATCACCATGCCTGGCTAGGTCTTTTTTGATTTATTGTAGAGACGAGGTCTCACCAAGTTGCTCAGGCTGGTCTTGAACCCCTGGGCTCTGGCAGTTTCTTTTCTTTTTTTTTTTTTGAGTTGGAGTCTCACTGTGACCCAGACTGGAG
>NW_007081111.1:0-359 GCF_000164805.1 Carlito syrichta
AAACACCTCTTATCAACAGGGTGCTTGAATGAAACGTATTTGTATACCTAACCCTTAACTGTACCCCACAACATCATAATAAAAAGTATTGATTAAAAAAAAAGAAAGTACTAAACACAGAAGAAAAGGAAAAAAGAACAACATTCTTTACAAGAGTACAGGAAAATGAATAAAATACACACGAACCAACCCCAAAACCAAAAGAAAGACCAAAAAACCAAGTGGAAAAACAACAACTCTATAAGAACTCTATGATAGGGAGGAACTCTCACATTTCAATAATTGGCCTGAATGTGAATGAACTAAATGCACCACTAAAAAGACACAGAATGGCAAAATGGATAAAATATCACCAGGCA
>NW_007081112.1:0-392 GCF_000164805.1 Carlito syrichta
AGTTATGTCAGCTAGATAACTACCTGACTAGCTAGTGATGTCAGTGAGTTAAGTCACCTGGCTAGCCAACTGTCTAGCTGGTTAAGTCAACTAGCTTAGTCAGCTGTCTAGCTAGCGGGATATTTAGGTAGCTAGCTAGTTAAGTCAGCTGGTTAGCCTGCTGGCTAGCTAGGTAGCTAACTAGTTAAATGAGCTGGCTACCCAGTTTGCTAGCATAAGTCAACTAGATAAGTTAGCTGGCTAGCCGGCTGGCTAGATAGGGAGCCAGGTAATTAAGTCGGCTGACTAGGCAACTGAAATTGCTGTTTAAGTCAGTTAGTTAAGTCAGCTGTCAACCAGCTGGCTAGCTAGCTAAGACAGATCATTAAGTCAGTTGGATATATAACTGGTTA
>NW_007081113.1:0-462 GCF_000164805.1 Carlito syrichta
TACATGTCAGCTAATTAGTCAGCTTGCTCGCCAGTTGACTAGTTAAGTCAGCTCACCAGGCGTCTCACTCGCCAGCCAACTAGTTATGGCAGTGTATGTGTTGGCTCTCTTGCCAGCCAAATAGTTAATTCAGCTGACCAGTTGACTAACTCACCGGCCAACTAGTTAAGACAGTTCCCCTCTCGGATCCCACTCCAGCTGATTAGTTAAATCAGCTAACCAGTCGGTCTACTAGCTGGCCAACAAGTTAAGTCAGCTAATCAATCGGCCAACTAGTGAAACAACTTGGCAGCCGACAATTTAGGTCAGCTAAATATTCGACCGACTACTTAGGTCAGCTAACTAATCGGCCAACGAGTCGGCCAAATAATTATATCAGCAAACCTTGTCAGCAAGGTAAGTCAGCTGGCTAGCCTGCTGGCCAGATAGGTAGCCAGGGAGTTAAGGCAGCTGGCTATCCAG
>NW_007081114.1:0-326 GCF_000164805.1 Carlito syrichta
CTAGTCCACAATCCGAAAAATTCTCAGGGCGTCTTACTGCGGTATGAACAACAATCAAGGTTTCGAGCTCGTCTCATGTTTCTGAGATATTTGGCTTGTGGGTAATATGAATCAGTCATTTCAGGACTCCAGCAATATTCTGATTCTCTAGAGAGTTGTAATTGGGTGTCTGGTAGTACAAATTCCTTAACTTCCTCTGGAAAATTAAGGCCAGATTAACGGAAAAAAGTGTCACATTGCCGCATCTCGATGTAACATTGGTCTTAAGAACACTACACGACCTGTTACTATGGAACAATAAGGAATCTTGGTTACACGAGGCCTCC
>NW_007081115.1:0-326 GCF_000164805.1 Carlito syrichta
CAAGCTATTCAGCTAGATAGTTAAGTCAGCTAGTCAACTAATTGGCCATTTAGCTCACTACTTAAGTCAGCTAGCTAGACAACTAGATAGCTTTTTTGCTACTTATGTGAGCTAGATATCCAGCTAGTTAGTCAACTAACTAGTTAAGTCAGCTAGTCTATCAGCTAGTTGATTAGCTAACTAGTTGGCTAGCAATTCAGCTATCTGCTCAGATATCTAGTTGGCTCACTCACTTTCCATCAGTGCTGGTGACCAGTTCTAGCCGGGTTCAGGGCACCCCAAAGGTGGAGATGGTGTCGGCGATTGGGGGGAAGAAAAGAGAGAAA
>NW_007081116.1:0-546 GCF_000164805.1 Carlito syrichta
CCTGACAGTTTTCCGCTATTGCCAATCGCTTTCTTATAGCGGTATAATTCTTTAAGGTCACCTTATGAATGAGAACATATGGAACTCAGTTCTTTATTTCTGTGATAAATCATTGAGTATGATCGACTCCAAATCTATCCAATTTGCTGCAAAGTCCATATATTTGTCCTTCTTTTATGGCTGTATAATATTCCATTGTGTATATGTACCACATTTTTTAAATCCAGTCCAGCTTCAATAGGCAGCATGGTTGGTTCCATGTTTTTGCTATTGTGAATAGAGCTGCAACAAACATCCCTGTGCAGGTATCTTTTTTGTAGAATGATTTGAGTTACACCGGCTATATTTCCAATAGGGGATTTGCTGGGTCATATGAAAGGTCAATTTCTAGTTCTTACAGAAATCGCCACACTGTCTTCCAAAGAGGTTGTACTAGTCTGCATTCCCAGCAGCAATGTAGAAGTCTTCCTATTTCTCCACATCCTTGCCAGCATCTGTTGTTGTTTGTTTTATTAATGATGGTCATTCTTATAGGGGTTAGGTGGT
>NW_007081117.1:0-326 GCF_000164805.1 Carlito syrichta
AGATGGCTCAATCTCTGGCAGACTAGTTAAGTCGGCTCAACTGTCGGTTCAATCGCTGGTACACTAGTTAAGTCTTCTGACCTGTTGGCTCATGTTCCAGCCAACTAAAGTCAGCTGACCAGTCAGCTAACTCGCTGGCCGACTAGTTACGTCAGCTGACCATTCAGAGCACTCGCTAGCCATCTAATAAAGTCAGCTGACCAGTCAGCTCACTCGTCGTCTGACTAGTTAATTCAGCTCACCTCTCAGCTCTCTCACTGGATGATTAGTTATGTCAGATAACCTGTCAACCGACTAGCCTGCCAACTAGTTAAGTCAGCAAACCA
>NW_007081118.1:0-515 GCF_000164805.1 Carlito syrichta
CTCTCTCTCTCTCTCTCTCTCTCTCTCTCTCTCTCTCTCTCTCTCTCTCTGTCTCTCTGAGACTTGAGACAGGGTCTCACTCTGTTCACCCAAACTGGAGTGCAATGGGACAATCATAGCTCACTGCCACCTTGAACTCCTGAGCACAAGCTATCTGCCCACCTCAGCCTCCTGAGCAGCTAGAACTGCCGGTATGCACCACCACACCCTGCTACCAGGTTCTCTCTGTCACCTTTTCTCAACCACAATAATAGACCACCAAGAGGAACATAGAGCTGAGATGGTCAAGTAATAAGTGACAACACAAGCCAGGCTCTGGCTCAGCCTGTAATCCCGCGCCTTGGGAGGCTGAGGTGTGTGGATTGCCTGAGCCCACGGGTTCAAGACCCGCCCAGGCAAATTGGTGAGACCTCATCTTTACAATAAATAAAAAAATCAGCCGAGCGTGGTAGCGCAGGCCTGTAATTCCAGCTACTTGGAAGGCTGAGGCGGAAGGATCACCGGAGCCCAGCAGG